>NC_092751.1:104297650-104535609 GCF_047496795.1 Chiloscyllium punctatum
CCCTTCTCACTGTACCTCGGTACACGTGACAGTAATAAATCAAATCAAATCAAATCAGAGGCATTGGGAGAAACTCTTCCCCTTTGGGGAATGATTGAGAACCAGAGGACATTATTTTGAAGTGTTTTCCAAAAGAAGCAAGTGAAAGACAAGATAAAACTTTTTCCATCAAAATGTGTTCAGGCTCTGACATGTACTGCCTGGAAATGTGAGAGAGGCAGCTTCAATTGGGGTATTCAAAAGGGGGTATTGGATGGCCACCCGAATCAAACTAACATGTCGGGCTACGGGGAAAAGGCAGGAGATCGGTGCAAAGCCAAAATACTCAGAGAGCCAGTCCAGGCACGATGGGCTGAGTGGCCTTCCCCCCCCGGACCATAACAATGCTGTTACTTTGTACCTTTCTTCAGGAGGAAGTGAAAGGAAAGATGAGCTTTTTTTTATTGAAAATCTGCAATGTTTACAGGACAAGGGTGAAGTGAACACAATTTCGGGGCATCCACAAAGTCTGCTGTGAAAGGGAGAGGTTTCAAACACTCGATCGGTGCGCAGACTGGGCAGTTACAGCTCACAACACTGAGTAAACCCAAAGGTAAAGGCAGACCTTCTGTGAACGACAGTGATTGAAATTCTAACCAATGAATGAATGAAGTCCGAAGTTACATGACACCAGGTCATTTAGTCCAACGGGTTCATTTGGAATCACAAGTTTTCTTCACTTGATGAAGGAGCTGCGTCCCAAAAGCTTGTGACTTCAAATAAACCTATTGGGCTAAATAACCTGGTGCCACGTGACTCCTGAGTTTGCGCACTCCAGCCCAACACCAGCACCTCCACAACATGAAGCAGTGAGTCTCGATGTGACACACTCAAGTTCTTCGTTAAGTAGAGAGGATGAGGATCCTGTCCCATAAAGCAAAGAACCATCAATTTTGGGACAAATCAAAGAATTGCACTGGGATCTCGTCCCGCTCTACAGTCTCAGGAGAGTGAAGTTGAGACAAAAACCGAATCAGTCTCTCACACAGAGATACTCCTGTGCTGATCCTCCCATGTTCTCTCATAACCAGGGGGAGGGGAACTTCGAATTCAATGTAATGCAGTTCCCTGTGCTCTCAGCCGGTAGGTTTGTGGATTCCAGCCTTACTCCAGGGGCCTAACCATAAAATATAGGTGGACGCAACTAGATGGTGGCATGGTGATGCAGTGGTTAGCACAGCTGCTTCACAGTGCCTGGGACCCAGGTTCGGTTCCAGTCTCGGGTGACTGTCTGTGTGGAGTTTGCACATTCTCCCCGTGTCTGCGCAGGTTTCCTTCGGGTGCTCCAGTTTCCTCCCACAGTCCAAAGATGTGCAGGTCAGGGTGAATTGGCCGTGATAAATTGCCCTGTAGTGTCCAGGAATATGCAGGTTAGGTGCATTAGTCAGGGGTAAATGTAGGTAAATGTAACTCTGGGTGAGTTACTCTTCAGAAGGTCAGTGTGGACTTGTTGGGCCAAAGGGCCTGTTTCCGCACTGCAGCGGTTCTATAACAAAAGCTGAGGGATGTTGTCAGAGGTGCCACGCTCCAGCTGGAACACTGAAGCAAAGCCCTGTGTGCTCTCTGGACTGGGTGTAAACAATCCCATTGCACTGAACTGTAGCAGTGCTTTGGCCAATATTTATACCTCAACAAACGTTAAAACAAATTATCTGGCTGTTACCCCATTGCTGTTTGTCTGGTCTTGCGACACGGAATTTCTTGCATTACAACGATGACAACAGCTCACCAGTTTTTAAGTACTTTGGCACCTACTGTAGTCATGAAAGGCACTATAAAAATGCAGGTCTTTCTTTTATTGCTCTAATGTCTATTTCTAGCCTACACCACCTCTGGTTATTTTCAAATCAGTATCTTCAACTATGCGTCATGTCCAGTACACTCTGTTCCAAGCATAGAGAGAGGTCCCTGAGATTAAAGTTAATCTCCTATTACTGCGATACTTGAACTGAAAATGACAGCCAGAGTTTTTGTTGCTTTTGATTAATTCCCTGAATACTGTGATGAATGGAAATTGATGTCAAGTGGAGCTGCACATCCCAGTAATCATCTTAATCTTTATTAACTGTACTGAGCTCCTTCAACAACATCAATCTGCAGAACGGACTCCTTGGGAGAGGGTACTGCAGCCTTTCCAGTGCAAGTTGTTGTCAAGTCCACTGGGGAAGCCTGCATCAAGGGTCAAAATGCCTCTGGGGAATGTTCCTTTATCAATGAAGGAGAGTGAGTGATGGAGGTGCAGTGGGCAGTCTCTCTGTCTCTGCGCTAGAACATCTGGGTTCAAGTCCGACCCCAAGAATCAATGGCTCAGGAAGGTGCCATTCATAATCTGGTCAAATGAGTTGAGTATCAACCTACAAATCCTTGCAGTGCACAACAATGGTAGGTGGTTAAAGTGGGAGAGATTCCCCGAAACAAGAGCAGAAATCGACGGGAAACTCAGCAAGTCTGGCAACATCTGTGGGGAGAAAACAAGAGTTAACCTTTTGGATTTGTCACCAGAACTCAACAGGGAGGTCCCTAATCCATGAGGTGATGACTGACGTGCTAGCTCATGTCATGTGATGGAATGAAAATTGGAGACTCTACCATTGCTGTCCAAAGCCCCAGACTACAACATAGAGTCATAGAGCTGTACAGTACAGAAACAAAGATCCAATTCATCCATGCCCACCAAATATACTAACCTAATCTAATCCCATGTCCCTCCAAACCCTTCCTATCCATATACCCATCCAGATGCCTTTTAATTGTTGTAACTGTACCAGCCTCCACCACTTCCTCTGGCAGTTCACTCTATGCACATGTAGGTACATTATGTGTAATGCATGTCTGTAACATTGTATGTTACCACAGCAACTTTGACTCTCTGACGACGGAGTTGTCGCGAACTAAGAACTGCAGATGTTGGAGTTTGAAACAAACAAAAACATAAAGTGCAGGAGAAACTCAGCGGGTCTGGCATGATCTGTGGGGATGTGACCGTCACCCGAGGCTAGAATCAAACCTGGGTCCCTGGTGCTGTGAGACAGTAATGCTAGCCATTGAGCCATCATGTTGCCCAATAAATGAAATCCATCAAATGAAACCTTCCATTCCTGATACCATTCCAGTGAATCTCCTTTTAAGTCTCTCCAGAGCTTTAACATCCTTCCTTACGTAAGCTGCCCAGAACAGAACAGAATACTCCAAATGCAGTCTGACCAATGATTTATTAAGGTGGACCATCACTTCCTTGCTCTTATACTTTACGTCTCTATTTATAAACCCAATAAGCCTTCTTAACAACTCTTTCAACTTGCCTGGCCACATTCAGAGAGTTACGTTCGTGAACCCTGAGGTCTCTCTGCTCCTGTTTTCTCCTGAAGGTTGTACCGTTGAGCCTGTATTGTCTCTTCATGAATGTCTGCTTATTTGGCCAAGTTGCCATTGGTCCTCTGAAGTCTGTCAGCATCATCATCCTCACCGTTCACTGTTTCCCTAACTTGCATCTGCAAACTTAGAGATTTTGCCTTCAACACCCACCTCCAAATCATTAATACAAATCAGAAAAAGCAAGGGTCTCAACACTGATCGCTGGGGAACACCTTTTTCAACTCGTCTCCAAACTGAGCAACGGCCATCTATACCTATCCTCTATTTCCTATCTTTTAGCCAAATTCTAATCCATGCGGCCAAGGACCCATCAATCCCAAACATTTCTGATTTGCTAACCAACCTGCCACGTGGCACCATATTCGATGTTTTCAATTTGCTCAATCCCAAATGTTAATGGTTTCTTTAAAATTTCAAGGCTCCAAGTTGGCATATTTGTCAAAAACCAATTAGTTCTCAGACATACACCTTTTGCACCAAGTTCCATTGGAATCCCATCCACTAGGTTTTGAAATAAATTGCTTCCAGCCAAACTGAGTAATAGATTATCCTACACAGATGAAACAATTACCTCCTACAACTTTCAGTGGCAGAGATAGTTAAAGCCAAGAACTCCAGAACCAGTTGACCGTATGCAACAATGCTTTGGAAAGTTCGGAGGAACTACTCGATTATGTAAATTAGACACTAAGCACCGATGACCCTGAAGATTTTACTAAGGTATGATTTTTGGCTTTGCATAGAAGCGTTCTTTTTTCAACATTTGAGATTGGTAGAAATGACCAATAAGATACTGCAAAATAATGTAAGAACTTCAGATGATGCAATTTATTTTACAAGCATACCTCCATTAAGGTGTGCCTGATACATTTCCACCTTATCCATTTGCATGGTAACAGTTGCTTAGTTCAGTGCTGGATTCACTTGCTGTATCTTGGGGAGTGCAGTTGTTGTACTGTTCTAAGTTTAGGTCAATTTGGAACGTTACTTATACACCTTAATGGTAAGGTCCGAGGGAGTGTTGCTGAACAAAGAGACCTTGGAGTGCAGGTTCATAGCTCCTTGAAAGTGGAGTCGCAGGTAGATAGGATAGTGAAGGCGGCATTTGGTATGCTTTCCTTTATTGGTCAGAGTATCGAGTACAGGAGTTGGGAGGTCATGTTGTGGCTGTACAGGACATTGGTTAGGCCACTGTTGGAATATTGCGTGCAATTCTGGTCTCCTTCCTATTGGAAATATGTTGTGAAACTTGAAAGGGTTCAGAAAAGATTTACAAGGATGTTGCCAGGGTTGGAGGATCTGAGCTATAGGGAGAAGTTGAATCAGCTAGGGCTGTTTTCTCTGGATCGTTGGAGGCTGAGGGGTGACCTTATAGAGGTTTATAAATTCATGAGGGGCATGGATAGGATGAATAGGGAAAGTCTTTTCCCCGGGGTGGAGGAGCCCAGAACTGGAGGGCATAGGTTTAGGGTGAGAGGGGAAAGATATAAGAGAGACTTGAGGGGCAATTTTTTCACACAGAGGGTGGTACATGTATGGAATGAGCTACCAGAGGATGTGGTGGAGGCTGGTACAATTGCAACATTTAAGAGGCATTTGGATGGGTATATGAATAGGAAGGGTTTGGAGGGATATGGGCCGGGTGCTGGCAGGTGGGACTAGATTAGGCTGGGATATCTGGTCGGCATGGACGAGTTGGACCGAAGGGTCTGTTTCCATGCTGTACATCTCTATGACTATAACTCTATAACGGAAGAGTCTCTTACCTGCAGGGTTTTGTTAGGTATCCCAGAGTGACAACTCTCAGGACTGGAAAACCACAACTCTTTCTGTTGTATTTGGTACTTTCTTCCAGGGAGGAAAGCATTCGACCTGGATATTCCGACATTTAGTCACTGACATTAATAGACTGAACACTAAAGTTAACAGAGTGACAGTGGGATGGGTTCATCCTGACCTTGAGGCCTGAGTCTACATTTTATCACACTTAACTAGAGGCAATATCTGAAGGATCAGCTCATGAACAACTGATTGACTGACTTCACAAAGTTGTGGCATTGGTTAAGTGAATGAAAATATATGATGAAAAGCTGTGGGATTTGATTAAAATCTTACTGGGAAACTGATCATTCACATGAGTTCTGATCAATTCCAGGGGACTGGTTATAAATCATCGCCCATTTTATTATATACTGTACATAAGGCACTCTTTCTCGAGCTCATTCAATTTCTATATGAACTCCCCAGTGCCCAAAGTCTCAGAATGACTGGAGTTTAAAGGACGGAGAGTAGACTTGTTCCCTGTCCTAAGTCACTCAGAGGCGGATTTCACTCCGATTTTCTGGCTAGAGTCCATGATTAGCATCTCACTCAAAGGCAGTGATTTATATTCCTTCAAACTACACATTCCTGGCTTTTTCATTCATAGCTCACAGTGCAAAAACCTGCAAAGTTAGTGATCATGGAACTTGAAGATTAAGTATGGGCTGGAATGTTTCGCAGGCAGATGTCTAGATGTTGAATTAGCAGCAAAAGATTTTCAGAGATTTACAAAGATTTTATTGTGAATCTATAGTTTAGCATAAACACCAGCTTCCACCTTTCCCAGACCTCCATCTCTGATTGGACAGAACTCAGCTTTTTCATCCACTTTCCAATCTAATCTAATTTTTTTTACACAGCTTTATATATTCAGAGATACTTTTAAGGAGCACTGAAAGTTTATTCCACCACCAAATCACCCATGTTACTTTCTTCCTTGAAGAACGCAGCTCTCTTTATGTTTTGAATTCAGCCTTTTAAGTTCCACATATTTACAAATGTCTACATTTTCTTTCCCCTTCTCTCAGCATGTTCAATGGCTATTTTACCATAAAGGTTAAGTCATCACAGTCCCAAGAGGACCGTAGCACTGCTCTCTAATGACAGAGTACACACACACACACACACACTCACACACACCAGCGATGGGGTGAATTTGTATTTGTAGATACGTTCTATTTTGTTCATAAAGCACACAGTCTGTAGGCAGTCAGTCCATGTGACATTTTATAAAATCCTACTTTGGAAATAGAACCAGTCTGACTCAAGGTTGGGACACAGACAGACTCTGAACTCACACCTTTAATTCATTGTCTAAGCTGAGATGACACTTTTTTTTATAAAACCTTAAGTTATCTCGGGACTGTGACTTGAAAGAAATTCTGAGATTTACATATTCATCAATTGAAACCTGCATACCTGTTCTAAGTGATTGAAGACTTAACAGAAACCTAGCATTGTTCAAAACAGCGCATCAGTTGTTCGCCAATTTTACTATAAATTCTGTGTCCTATAATCCTGTTCCATTAACTACTTGAGGAAGAAGCTGCACTCCAAAAGCTTGTACTTCCAAATAAATCTGTTGAACTATAACCTGGTGTTGTGCTAATTTTAGTTTTGTCCACCCCAGTCCAATACCGGCACCTGCACATCATGGAACAGAGAGAGAGAGGGAGAGGGAGAGAGGGAGAGGAGAGAGGGAGAGAGGGAGAGGAGAGAGAGAGAGAGGAGAGAGAGGGAGAGGGAGAGAGGGAGAGGACTGGTGGTGAGTTTAACCTGAGGGTCACCATGTCTCAGATGAAGGAAAAAGTTGGGAAGGAGAGTTCTTCATGGTAACCTCAGTCAGTGCAGGAATTGAACCCACTCTGTTGGCTTCATTCTACATCACAAACCAACTAACGGAGCTAACCGACCTCTTGCGCTTTGACCCACCCTTAAGTAGTATTTCCTCCTTCTTTTGCTTGTTTCTCCAACTCTTTCACAGAGTAGTGTGCAACATCCTGCAGGTTATGTTGTTCCAATGGGACATGAAAGAGTCAGACAGAGTTGAGGCAGATTTCATGCAAGTCCAAACAATAAACATTGAATGAAACAATGCTGACACTGAGTCACAGTTGGCATTGAGACATGTTGATGTGTTGAGGAGGGTTGATGAGAATGGACTGTGCTTATTAAAAGCACAAAATTATATCAATAACTGCTGGTCAGCCTCACTTGCTCTAAGTTCATCTCCTGGCCTCAAGCAGCCACAGAGCAGGACTACAGCTCTCCAGCATATCTTCAGAGACAACCTCTTTCATAAGAGGTGCCCAACTGAGTGAATTCTGGAGGTGAATGATGCTGAGCTCCAAGTATAATGCACACGTTGAGCCATATATTAATGAAACATTACACTCATTGTTCAAGCACTGACAATGGCATTGTCAGAAACAGAAGTCTTATATGGCCTAAAAACAAATCATTTGACTTTTCATGATGACAATTTTGAACCGATTCTGTTCTGAAAATGTGCTTTTAGCTTCATGTAGTGACTTGCGTTCTGAGTTTCTCATAAACAATATCAAAATTGACATTCAAACACCTGATGCCAATCTATATTCACATGGTTAGAGACAAAAAAAACCCTGCAGTTACTGGAATCCAAGGTAGACATGCAGGAGGCTGGAAGAACACAGCGAGCCAGGCAGTATCGGGAGGGGGAGACCTGAAGAAGAGTTCTCCACCTCCTGAAGCTGCTTGGCTCACTGTGTTCTTCCAGCCTCCTGCATGTCTACCTAACCTATATTCACAGCCTGGGTGTTAGACAATGGAACACCAGAAACAAATGTTGAAAGTCAGAAATATTGCAACATTCCTGGGCAGAATGCAACCAAAACCTCAACTTATCATAAATGACGAGTTGGAATACTGAGAAAGCTGGGTTCTCCTTGCTGCAGAGCCAGCAACAGAAAATATTGAAACCATCAAGAATAAGTGACAAGGCACTGTCCTGATGGCAGCAGAGTCAGTAACCAGAGGATTGTTTCAGACAATTGGTAAGAGGTCTGCAATGCACCTCAGGACGTTATTGGAATAACGTGTTCAGTTCTGGTCTCCCTGCTATAGGAAGGGTGTTGTGAAACTTGAAAAGCTTCAAAAAAGATCTACAGGGATATTGCCAGGATTGGAAGGTTTTAGCTACAGGGTGAGGCTGAATAGTCTGGGGCTGTTTTCCTTGGAGTGTTGGAGGCTGAGGGGTGACCTTATAGAGGTTTATAAATCATGAGGGGCATGGATAGGGTAAAAAGGCAAGGTCTTTTCCTTGGGGTGGGGGAGTCCACCACTTGAGGGCATAGGTTTAGGGTGAGAGGGGAAAGATATAAAAGAGACCTGAAGGGCAATTTTTTTATGCTGAGGGTAGTGTGTGTATGGAATGAGCTGCCAGAGGAAGTGGTGGAGGGTGGTACAATTGCAACATTTAAAAGACTTTTGGATGAGTATATTAATAGGGAGGGTTTAAGAGGGATATGGACCAAATGCTGGCAAGTGGGACTAGATTGATTTAGGATAAATGGTCAGCCTGGATGAATTGCCTCTGTGCTGTACAGCTCTATGACTCTTTGACTCGGAGAGTCGTTCAGACAGGAACCTCACAATCTGTAAACAGTGCTTGGATGAGCATTTGAAATGTTGTATCAATCAAGGCTGTGGGCTGGAAAGTGGGACTCGTAGGTTTACAATTGTATTGTTGGTAAGGACCCAATGAGCCAAAGTGCCTTTTCTGTACTGTGTAATTCCACGAAAAGGACCAGTGGTGGGTTTAGAAGACGTTTTGCACAGCCAGTGACTTGTGCACCCAGTCATTCGAGAGCAACAAGTGGTGGTGATTTAACCTGAAGGTCCCCATGCCTCGAGTGAGGGGAGAGGTTGAGAAAGAAAATCCTTCATGGTAAGTCATGGAAAGCAAGTGGTGGAATCAGGTTCAATGTTAAATTTCACAAAGGAACTGGATGTATAAAAGGGAAGAGTTTCAGAGTATGTTTTGTATAATGCAATGAATTAATCAAAGTTCAATCTCAGCCAACTTTGAGAATGATGAGAGGCAACTATCTGGAAGGAGGGGAATTTTGCAGGAGTCAATGAGTCGTACAGCACAGAAACAGACTCTTCGGTCTAACTTGTCCATGCCGACTAAGTATCTTGAACTGAACTAGTCCCATTTGACCCAGACCCTTTTAAACCTTTCCTATTCATGTACCTGTCCAATTATCTTTTAAATGTTGCAATTGTACGAGCCTCCACCACTTCTGGCAATTCTTTTTATACATGCACCACCCTCTGTGTGAAGAAGTTGCCCCTCATGTTCCTTTTAAATCTTTTCCTTCTCACCTTAAGCCATGCCCTCTCGTTTTGGACTCCCTTATTGTTTAGCCCCTTGAGCCTACTCTGTCACTCAACAGGATCGTGGGTTCCCATCCTCCAGACCCCTCCCTCACTGAGGACGAACAGTCAATCCTCACCTTCATTTCATTACCGCCACATGTCAACTAATTTTCCACACACCAAAAGACCTCGGTTGTTGCTAATCTGACACTCCTTATGTCCATTTTCCTCCCCTTTCCCCATAAACTTTGAGCAGCCTTACACTACTCCCACCGCCCCACCTACGGCTCTCGTTTGCCTCTCCTCCAGTGGGACTCATGTGTGTCCCAACGCATGCAACCATTTCTGATCCCTTTCCAATCAGGGTCAATTCAATCGAGAAGACATGAAACATGGCTTGCATGGCAACTATCAATGACATCCTGGTCTGACCATGCACGACCTCTGGAGATGAGAAGCTCAAGTGCGATGTTGGTTGCGTGCGTAGCTGCTTACTCCACAGCTGACCTGAGATCCATCTGGTCCACTCATGTCCATCAGGGAGAGAAATCTGCCATCCTCACTCGGTCTGGCCTACAAGTGACTCCAGATACACAGCAATGTGGTGAATCTGAGCTGGAGTTGAATCAGTTCAAGAGCGAGAAGAGATGGCTAACAAACAGCAGCCTTGCCAGCAACATCCACAGCCCATCCAGAAACAGGAGGATGCTGTCAAAGGTGCTAGGACGAGGGAAGAATATGCTCAATCTTTCAATCCAAAGAAAAATCAACTACTTGCTCAAGATGGAGGTCACAAAGAATTATGTGGATGAATAAATGCAAATTGACTTTTATTTTTTTCCCCTTCCATTACTTAAGCTGCAAGCGCCAAATGAGTCTGAACCAATTTACCTTCAGGAAGATCTAGAATGATTGACCATGCGTATTAATTGTAAAACTTGGACCAATGTCAAGTGGTTTGCAATGTGATAGTCTTTGTGCTTTAATCTGTGATGTAGGATAACAGGGATTCCTTCAGTTTCATGATTCGTTTGCTTACATTACAAGCTCAAGGTATTAGCTCAAGCCATTAGGTATTAGAGTAAAAGAGTCAACACATTGTGGAAAGGTGAAGATAATCATATTTTCTCTTCCTGCTTTGAGCTATTTTGTTCAAGTCAGAACGCAAGGTATAAATGTCTTGTGCAACAGAACATTCTTAGGAAGAAGTTCAACACAAATGCGATGACAGGAGAGGTTGGCAGAATGGTAATGTCACCAAGTGCTCTAATCTAGAAGCCCAGTTTTAGGATGTAAGTTCAAATCACATTATTGCAGTTGGTGAAATTTAATTTTAATAAATTAGTCAAAATAATTGAAAGATAAGGCTATATACGAGTCAGCAAACTGAGCCGCGGTTAACGTAATTTGAAACCCAATATCTTGTGCAGGTCATTTTTCCAACAAGCTGCACTGATTAAAACAGATCTCACACCATGCATGCCAACTGGGTCATTCTGCCTCAGCTGCTTGGAAATTCACAGGTTTGAACCTCATCCCTAGATTCAAGGGACAGGTCAGCACTGATAAGTATTACAGGCAGACAGCCAGAGGTCCGACACAGGAGATGTTCAACTGAGATTGTGCCCAGTGAATATGTAATTTTTAAGAAGTCTGCAATGGGAATTCGGCAGGGTTGACATCATGTGGGCTAAACAAACTTTCTCATCTCATCCAATTTTGTGATACCACGTCTATACAGGAAATGCTTCTTTTAAGTTTCCAAGCTAAAATGAATTTTGTTTTAACATTGGTCATGATTAAGATCTGTTTCCTTGGCATTTTCAGTTTAATGCTAACAAAAACAGAGGTTGTTGGAAAAGTTCAGCACATCTGGCAGCAACTGTGAAGAGAAATCAAGGTTAGTATTTCACCACTGGACCCAAAACATTAACTCTAATTTTTCTTCACAGATGTTGCCAGACCCGCTGAGCTTTTCCAGTAATCTGTGTTTTTGTTTCTGATTTACAGCATCAATTTTCACTCAGGGTAATGCTGTTGCTTTTTCTCATGCTCCCCAAGCATTATTGCCTGGAACCCCCCCCCCCCCCCCCTCGACTTTTCACCTCCCCCTTCCCCTGAGGCTTTGCGTCCCTCTGGCATTGCCCCCCGCCCCTCCACTCCATTCTTGTCCTGGCCTTGGACCACTCCCCTACCACCTGCACCCATCTTGCCTGTCTCCTCACCCCCAGACTTGCCAAGTTTTGAATGGCAGCACGTGGGGAAATTCAAATTCAGTAATAAGTTGGCCAAATGGAGACTGTGTAACTATCGTCGTAACAACCTGCCTGCTTCATCGATTCCCTTTAGAGAAGGAAATCTACTCCATTCTCCTGGCCTGGCCTGCATGTGACCCCAGACTCACTACAAACATTAGTACCATACAATCACATAGATCTACAGCTCAGTACCAGGCAAAACAATCAACTAATTATTCTAATAACATTTCCCAGACTATTAGATGCCCTCTGGGATGGGCACTAACAGGTGAAGCAAGCGACAATGTCCACATCCCATTAGTGAATCTTTAAGAGTTATTCTTGCTGGGAATGCACAGGTACATTTACCTTATTTCAACTTGTACAATGTTTTCTCGACGTTAGAAATCTCCGATGGAACCCAACTCTGACCGTAACATTGATTCCTATGGGAACCTATGATTCACTTAAAGTCAGTTGTCAGGAATGCTACTGCAACCGTAAGTGAGGACCTACTACATGATCATCTTACGTTGCTAGGCAAGGATCAACAAGCTGATCCACCAATTGTCCCACACTCACCATAGCTGAAGCATTATGGGATGCCTGGTTGGCAGAGACGAGTTGGACCGAAGGGTCTTTTTCTGTGCTGGTTGACCCTATGACCCCACACCTTATCATTGGGTAATGTGAAACAAAAACAGAAACTGCTGGAGAAACTCAGCAGGTCTGGCAGCATCAATGGAGAAAGAAAGAGAGTTTGTGTTCTTCATCAGAACCAGGCTGGAAACAGTAACTCTGCTTTTTTCCTCACAGACACTGCCAGACCGGCTGAATTTCTCCAGCAATTTCTGTTTTTATTTCAGATCTTCACCATCTGCAGTTCCTTGTTTATTTTAGTTGGGTGATGTGCTCCACTTAGTGAAAAATGAAATTTGATCTTAAATTGGTTGAATCTCAATGAACAAGACAAAAAAAAGCAAAGTTAACAGGTTTTTCTAAGACTTTATAAATGAAAAAGCTGTACCTGGGTACCTTTGGACCTAAGATAACACTGTGAGTGGCAACTTGTAAACTTTTCACTGTGCGCATTTGAGTACGTGTGACAATAAAGCCAATTCTAATTCTAATTCTTCTTCCTTAAACTCAGATACACACAGGAACAATGAATTCAGAGACGGAGAATAGGACAACTGTAACTCAGAATATTCTTGAATTTCTGCTGACCACCCAAGAGACGTTCCAGAGGACTGATCCCTCAGTTGAAAAGGCAGACCCTCTGCCAATCATCATCGCTTTGATATGCATATTCCTTCTCTTGGCAACATGTGTGAGTTTTGTTGCCTTGTGTAATCCTGCGGGTCTGGACGCTTCCCGCTACGGCCCCTATGAGTGCATGCCATATCATGTGGAGGACTCCAGTGAGCCCCGATTAAAACTGTGGAAACGTCTGGGATCCCTGAGGTGCTCCATAAACAGCTTCCGGTGGAATCGACCCTTCCCTCATCCTCCGCAAACCTTCGCAAGTCGTTGTCGGATGGACCAAAATGACTCGGACCTCACAGAGTCAACAAAAATGTAATGATTCAGCGAGCATCAAGTTTGCAAATGGATGCATTGAGGCCAGCGAGGGGAAGTAATGAAAGATTAACTATTGCTGCAAACAATGCTCCGGGCACCAGCAAAAAGCAAGATCTCAGTTGTAATGAGGATTCGAGAAACGTACTTCATAATACCAAACAGATTGCAATTTGTATAGTGGCTAGCATCCACAGGGAAAACACATTGTGCTCCAACGACTTAATCCATGGTAACCTTCAGACTGGAAGACAACCATGAGCTAAAAGATACAACAATGCTGTTTGGAAGTTTTCAGTTCAAAAAAGTTGTTCACTGTTTCACTTTAATATTGAACTATAACATCATTCCAGAACTACAACCTCATTACACTTTTATCATCAGTCTGCAAGGCCCTGACTCTCCTTCATCTTTCATGAGACGTTCAGACTGACAGCAGCTCCTGTCATCCTCAATACCAGTTTCATATTTAATCCTGAGCAGTGAGATTTGGGATTGAAGGAAACGCAACCACTTTCGAGGGCAAGTGGATGGGAAGCTAATGATACAGTTTGCAATAACGCCCTGGTCGATGCAATTCGAAATTCTCATTTCAGTCTAATAAGGTTTCTCAGAGGAAAAATGATATTATTTCAAATGCTCAATAGAAATTACAAATCTCCTGCATCCAACAGGAAGCACGACAGGGACCTAAAGGTATGAAGGCAAATACGGGGGATACTGGAAATCTGAAACAAATGCAGAGAAAGTGCCTGGGGAAACTCAGCAGGTCTGGCAGCGTTGGTGGAGAAACAGTTAATGTTTCAAGTCTGGTATAATTCTTCCTCAGAACTGACAAAAATGGACATTAAGTAAATGACCTGCCAATGTTACTGGTACAATTGAACTTGTTGAATTTTTAACGTATGAATTACATAAATAGAGTCCTCAATGACTCTGATTTGTAGCACTGTATACGGTAGTGATAACCAGTACCAAGAATTCTCAAAGTTTCAGTAAAAAGAATAGAATTGATAAACATTTGAAGATACATGTTAATTACTGAAGGCAGCTCTCAGCAGTGGATGCATAGGGGAGGATGTGGAATGTGATAATATCACAGGACTAGAAATCCAGAGATAACAAGGACCACAGATGCTGGAAAGTCAGAGTTGATAAAGTGTGGCACTGGAGAGTAGGTCAGGCTGTGTCAGAGGAGCAGGAGAGTCGATGTTTCAAGGTTGGGATCTTTCATCAGTTCTGCTTGATGCTGCTTGACCTGCTGTGCTTTTTCCAGCTCCACACTTTATCAAGTCTAGAAATCCCAGAGACCCAGGAGAATGTTGCAATATGGGTTCAAATCCCACCATAGCAGATGGTGAAAAATCTGGATTCAATTAATAAAAGCTAGAAATAAAAAAAAAAATCAATGGAACCATGTGACTACCAATAGTTAATAAAACACAGTTAAAAATCACACAACACCAGGTTATAATCCAACAGATTTACGCTAGAGTGGTGCTGGAAAAGCACAGCAGTTCAGGCAACATCCGAGGAGCAAGAAAATCGACGTTTCGGGCAAAAGCCCTTCATCAACAGGTCTATCTGGAGGCACTAGCTTTCAGACTGCTGCTCCTTCATCAGCTGGTTTTGAAGCAGGATCGTAAGACACAGAATTTATAGCAAATGATTAGAGTCATGCAGCTGAAATGATATATTGAACAAACTTAGATTAAGTCTATCATCTTTTAGAATGGGTTTGCTCATTTTGGATCTTTAATATGTAAATCCCAGAACTTCTCTTAAGTCACATTCTCAAGATAACTCCAGGTTTTCTAACAAAAGGTGCCATCTCAGTTCAGACAATGTATTAAAGGTGTGAGGTTAAAGTCTGTCTCTGTCCCAATCTTGAGTTAGACTGGTTCTATTTCTGAAGTGGGATTTATAGAATATTACATGGATTGACTGTAGGTTATGCATTTTTGAGCAAAATGGTATCTGCAAATACAAATTAATCTGATAAACTTATATGTGTGTACATGCAGGAGAGACAGAGTGAATGTGAGAGTATGGGTGTGAGTGCATTTGAGAGAGTGTGTGTTTGCATGTGTGTAAGCTTGGTAAACTATGTGTGTGAGTGTGATGGGGTAAAGGCACCTTTTGTTAGAAAACCTGGAGTTATCTTGAGAATGTGACTTAAAAGAAGTTCTGGGATTTGAGATTAGATTCCCTACAGTGTAGAAACAGGCCCTTTGGCCCAACCAGTCCACACGGACCCTCTGACGAGTAACCCACCCAGACCCTTTTCCCTCTGACTAATGCACCTCTGACTAACACTATAAGCAATTTAGCATGGCCAATTCACCTGACCTGCACATCTTTGGACTGTGGGAGGAAACCGGAGCACCCAGAGGAAACTCATGCAGACACACAGGGAGAACGTGCAAACCTTATATTAAAGGTCCAAAATGAGCAAACCCATTCTAAAAGATAAATGACTTAATCTAAGTTTGTTCAATATGTCATTTCAGCTGCATGATACTGTAATCTTTTGCTATAAATTCTGTGTCTTATGATCCTGTTTCACAACCACCTGATGGATGTTGAAAGGATGTTTCCTCTTGTAGGAAAATCTAGAACTTGGGGTCAGAGTTTAAATACAAGTGTCTGCCCATTTAAAACAGATGACAAAATGTTTTTTTCTTTCAGAGGGTTGGGAGTCACAGTGGAAGAGTTTGGGAAGCCCTGGTTTACTCTGTCGAACCACTCAAACTCTCTGATCAAAGAAAGGATCAAAATGAAAACACCACAAGATCATCAAACCATCAAACAGTGATGGAAGGTAGTCAGGGAAAGTCGCTGGATGTTAATACATGGCCCACACTTCCATACGCCTTAAACCACTCAACCATTATCCCAGGAGTAGACAGTGCCAAACAGACCACCTAGTTGTTAATCCATCAGATACCCGCCTATCACTAAAACAAAACTGGGATTTTTTAGCAACTAAACTAAATCATTAGTGGTGAAAGGAGAGGAAACCATTCATTCAGTTAGTCCTTTGAGATGCAGAAGATGGGATACAGTCATGTTACAATTGGACAAATCCAGCAACAATTTGCAGGCCTT
This sequence comes from Chiloscyllium punctatum, assembly GCF_047496795.1. Lineage (NCBI taxonomy): Eukaryota > Metazoa > Chordata > Chondrichthyes > Orectolobiformes > Hemiscylliidae > Chiloscyllium > Chiloscyllium punctatum. The sequence continues at coordinate 104,314,171 of NC_092751.1, forward strand.
CAATGCCCTTAAGGTGTTTCAAAGCACTTCTAAAGCAGAGAACTGAGCCCAGAGGTGTCCAGACTTGAGAGGATGTACCTGCACTAAATGGACTGCAGAGGTTTAGGAAGGTTCATCACCACCACCTTCTCCAGAGGCAACTAGGGATGGGCAATAATTGCCAGCCCAGCTAGCAAAGCCCCTGAACAAATAAATAACAAGGAGGTAGCTGATAGCACAGTTAAAGAGATAGGCTTTGCAGAAGATTTTGAAGTTGCAGATATACGTGCAGGGGAGTGCATTAGTGAGAAAGTTAAAGTGTTAAGATCAGGAATAGCATTCCTGATGAAGGGCTTTTGCCCAAAACGTTGATTTTCCTGCTCCTCGGATGCTGCCTGACCTGCCGTGCTTTTCCAGCACCATTCTGATCTAAACTCTGGTTGCCAGCATCTCAGTCCTCACTTTTGCCTCGAAAGTTGGCAACTAAAGGGTAAGATTTCAGAGATGAATGACAATGAAGAAAAGTATTTAGTGGCTATCTTTCAGGTACGTTCTGCCTTGCAGCTTAAATTGAAATAATTCAACATCCCCGAAAGCCGAACTTGCGGAGGAAATAAAAATGAAAACATATAATCTCAGCCGACAAGACGACAAAAGGCACCTTGAGCAATTTTAAATGACAGTGCAAATTGTTTTCTCTCACAAAGTTGAAGCAGCAAAGTGAATTTGATCATTGATAAGAGTTACGTGAAACACAGCCATTAATCCTGTGACCTTCCAAGAGAAGCTGAGTATCAGGAGAATAACAGGGCAGAAGGTTCTAATCATCGACATTTGGAAATGTTACTGACACTTTAAAGCACATTTCTCAGAGCTGCCAGGCTCGGATCATCGGAGAGTTTATATGCATGAGGAGAGAAAAGCAGCAGAGCACTGCTGTCATCTTCATGTTGCTTTGAGTCAGAGATCCATAAATCCCATAAAATAGTCTTCTTTCTCAACTCTTTGTTGTTAAATCCCTGCTTCTCCCTCACAAGTCAGCACAGAAATCCTCAGTGTTAGTGCTGGGGTGAAGGAGAGTCAATGTGAATGCACGCACACTTCCAGTGAGTTCCAAAAGGCCGAGGGAATGAGGTCTGCCAATTAGATTTGAGCTCTGGCTCCCAGTTGAGATTCTCTGCTGGGAATGAGAGATGCCTGATTTTGTCCTTTGGATTAGACCTTTGAGACAGTTGCTTTACATATTTTTTTCCCAATTTTATTTCACTGAGTGTCTATGGAAAGAGATGCACAATGAATTGTTTTGCTATCCCCCATTAGATAATCACGCTGGGTCAAGATCTATCAATATGTTTCTAAACTAATATACTATTGAACAATAAAGCCCTGCAATGGGTGTTCCTTGCCATTGTTGTTATATCTTCTACCATTTGATCAACATCATCTGTGTCATATTTTATTAATTAGTTTATGAAGGGCACAACTGAAACACAACTGATTTTACTCAGGGAGGAGAAAGTGAGGACTGCAGATGCTGGAGATCAGAGCTGAAAAATGTGTTGCTGGAAAAGCGCAGCAGGTCAGGCAGCATCCAAGGAGCAGGAGAATCGACGTTTCGGGCATGAGCCCTTCTTCAGGAAAGGGCTCTTGCCGATTCTCCTTGGATGCTGCCTGACCTGCTGCGCTTTTCCAGCAACACATTTTCAGCTCTGATTTTACTCAGGCCAAATTAACTCACTTCCCATCCAGGTAAGCCTGTGCTACAGATATGGCAGACCAGAATGTGAATTAAGTGCTGAATGCTGATCGTTCTCCAGACATCCAAATGATACCTGTCCCTGACACCTAATGCTTGCTTGTTGTCAGATAAACGTATTCCAGGTGAAAGTCCGCAGGGGAGCAGTCACCTCTCTATTCCATAAACACTCAGCTTCCTCCCTTGAGAACCACAAAGTGCTGGAACATTACGAGGCATGAATGAAACACTCAGATTAATTACAGAAACACTTTCCAATTCACTGAGCATTGTTAAGGTTATGCTACTCACAAAAAGAGAAAATCCCAATGAAGCTTGGGAGCATTTTGGTCTCATGTAGCTTCTCATAAATAATAATATTTTTGTTCATGTTAATGTAAGAATAGAAGAATAACATTTTCATGCTAATTGTTTTGTTTCATGGTCACTTTGTTTGTCTCCATTTCAAGTCACAATTCACAGTAAGCGGGAAGCTAATTTCATGATTGACAATGGAAGAGAACATTACTTACTCAAATATACCCTGGTTTTGGAGTTAAATCGTGAAGACTTTGAGATATTTACAGCACAGAAACAGGCCATTCAAACCGTCTGTTTTACACCTGAAGTCAGGCTTGTCCTGTAAGCCTCCACCCAAACTTCTCACTCTTATCAGCAAATCCCTCCATTACTTTCTCCCTCAACTATTTATCCAGTTTCCTCATGAACTGAGTCCAGCTCAGTTATTTCCCATGGCAGTGAAATTCACATGCTCACCACTGAGGGACTTCGGAATTCGTATCGGCAAAATCATTGTAGTGCTAGTCTCTACACAAGCTGAAACACTTTCCCAATGCCTACCCTGTCAAACCCCTTCATAAATTTAAACTCCAAATTTATCATTTCACAATTTCCTCTCCTCTGGAGAGAAGGGTTGCAGTCAGTCTGACAGAACCTAGTTGCTGCCTCAAGTGAATTAATTCATGAAACACACTATACACTATAGAGTCCAATAGTATTTGATTGCACAAGTTCATTTCAGGTTTGCGATGTCTGAAGGGCTGTCCCCTCTTTGCTCTTTACAGACAATGTATCTTTTAAGCACATGAGGCTTTTGTTTAAGATTTCCAGTGATGGCAATTTTCTTTTTAAAAGCACAAAGCTGCCTGGGGAAGGACATTCTGCTAATGAGGGAGTCCAGCAAGGGTCCACCAGACTGATTCTGGGATGGCGGGACTGACATATTAAGAAAGACTGGATTGACTGGGCTTATCATAGCGATGTACAGCATGGAAACAGACCCTTCGGTCCAACCCGTCCATGCCGACCAGATATCCCAACCCAATCTAGTCCCAGCTGCCAGCACCCGGCCCATATCCCTCCAAACCCTTCCTATTCATATACCCATCCAAATGCCTCTTAAATGTTGCAATTGTACCAGCCTCCACCACATCCTCTGGCAGCTTATTCCATACACGTACCACCCTCTGAGTGAAAAAGTTGCCCCTCAGGTCTCTTTTATATCTTTCCCCTCTCCCCCTAAACCTATGCCCTCTCGTTCTGGACTCCAGGAACTCATAGCCACAAATAAAACCCAGATATAAAAGGAAGGACTGGACAGGTTAGATGTGGGAAGAATACTCCCGATGTCGGTGAAGTTCAGAACGAGAGGTCAGAGTCTAAGAAGAAGGGGTAGGCCATTCAGGACTGAGATGAGGAAGAATTTCTTCACTCAGAGAACCTGTGAACCTGTGGAATTCTCTCCCACAGTTCATTAGATATATTCAAGAGAGAGTTGGATGCGGCCCTTGTGGATATAGGGAGCAAGGGGAATGGGGAGAGGGCGGGAGTGGGATCCTGAGGTTGCATGTTCAATTATGATCAGATTGGCTGGTGGTACAGGATCATAGGCAGAATGACCTATTCCTATTTTCAATGTTTCTACATTTCTGTATTTATACATTAGTGAAAACACACAATGATACAGATACACTGGCAACAAAATACTTTCATCAGAAAAATGAGCACAGAAAACAGATTAATGCGTATGCTCTCAGAGCATGGACAGAGTATTGGAAAATTAATACAAGTTGAGAATATAGGGGGCATTTTCAGGATGACAACCTGCAATCAGTAGAGTGCCACACAGATCAGTGCTGGCGTGACAATTATTTATATTATATGTTTATAAATGTGGATCATTAGATGACATAGGTGAATGTACTACGGTCATGTTTGTGAATGGCAGAAAAATTGGTGGCAAGTCAAATTGTGAGGACGGCATAAGAAAATCTACAAAGGAGTATGATCAATGACTGGGAAAAGAACCTAGCAATGGAATCCAATGAGGTTATATACCTTGGCAGAAAGAATAGAGGAGCTGAATATTATTTATATGGAGAAAGATTGCAGAAAGCTGAGACACAGAGGGATTTGGGATTCTTGTATATAAATCACAAAAAGCTAGCCTACAGGTAATAGGGAAGTCAAATGGAATGTTAGCCTTTTTTCAAAGGGAATGAAGTATAAAAATATTGACCTCTTGTTAAAACTATAAAAGGCACTAATTAGACCACACCTAGAATACTGTAAATAGGAAGTCACTTCATAAGCAATAAAGATATCTGTGAGGTCAGATGAGTAGGATGTTGTGAACTGGTTTCGGCCCTTATCTAAGGAAAGCCACACCAGCACTGGAGACAATATGGAGAAGGTTCACTTGATTAATTCTGTGCATGGAGGAATTTTCTATGAGAATAGGCTAAGAAGGTTGGACCGGCAATCATTGGAGTTTACAATAATGAGAGGGTACCTTATTGAAACATGCAAGGTTCTTATGGGACTTGACCAAGTAGATACAGAAAGGGTATTTCCCCCCTGTGGGGCAATCCTGAACCAAAGGGTGCAATTTCAGATTCAGGCATCACCCATTTAACACAGAGATGAGGAGGAATTTCTTCTCTCTGAGAATCTATGGGATTCTTCACCACAGAAGGCTGCTGAGGCTGGGTCATGAAGCATATTCAAGGCTGACTTTAATCAGTGAGGGAAATAAGCATTACAGGGAAAAGGCCACACAATAGAATTGAGGATCATCAGATTAACTATGATCTCACCGAACTGTGGAAGAGACTTGATGGGCTGAATGGCCTACTTCTGCTCCTATGTATTATTGCTAACAAAGCCAGTGATGGATCAAACTAAACTTTAGATGAACATTTTCAATTTGAGCAGAGTTTTGAATAATCTGATCAAAGTTGCTAGATAATATTTTGAAACATTTTAAAAGCAAAATCCCAACATTGATTATAAATCTTACAAAAAAGCAGCACAGTAGCATCAGCCAAAAAATTATACAAAATCGATGGTAAAGTTGAAAGCTAACTGCAGTGAAGTGAGAGGATTGCAGACAAAAGAATTATTTAGTTGTGTTCAATTGAACATGAATTTATCCTCGCACAAGTAACATCAAGGATGCATGAATTAATAATACTTGCATAACAAAGGAATAAGTGAATGAAAGACTTCAATTGTAAATATGTGCAGACAGGATTTAATTAGCTGGAAGAGTCTGCCTTCATGTCTTAAAGGATAATTTAACACATGACAAATTGTTGTTCGAAAGTTGGACAGGTTTTACTGTAACCACGTTGACTGTTTGGTGTTTTAATTACACATCAACTACAAAAACAGACTGGCATTTATATCACATCCACAAGCACAGGCCATTCCAGAATTCTGTGCAACCAATCCAGCGCTTTTAAATTGTAGCCAGTATTGCAGCATGGGAAACACAATTCCCAATAATAGCTCAGACATTATACCATGAGATCTTCCGAAACTCTTTTTTTTAAGGTGGGATGTTTTATCTTTTCTTGAGGGGGTTGTTTATTTGAAGAACACCTCCAGCAGTGTAGCACTCCCTCAGTACGACATTGAAGTACTCACTCCCTACACGTCTCTGCCCAATGTCTAGATGAGAGGAAAATAGGGGAGTTTCTGAGGGGGCAATCCCATGGCACCCCATCTTGTAACATCCCCGAAACTAATCTAGGCAAAAGTGAGGACTGCAGATGCTGGAAATAAGAGTCTTAGATTAGAATGGTGCTGGAAAAGCACAGTATGTCAGGCAGCATTCCAGGAGCAGGAAAATCGACGTTTCAGGCAAAAGCCCTTCATCAGGACACTATTAATCTAGTTCCATTTGCCAGCACTTGGCCCCATATCCCTCTAAACCCTTCCTATTCATATACCCATCCAGATGCCTTTTAAATGTTGTAATTGTACCAGCCTCCACCACTTCCTCTGGCAGCTCGTCCCATACATGCCCCACCACCCTCTGTGGATAAAAGTTGTCACTTAGATCCCTTTTAAATATTTCCCCTCACCTATGGTCTCCCCCACTCCAGTGAAAAGACCTTGTTTATTTATCCTATCATGCCCCTCATGATCTTATAACCTCTATACGGTCACCCCTCAGTCTCCTTCAAATCACAAGCTCCTCCCAATACTTGTACTTTGCCAAAACTAAGATAGAAAACGCTGGGAATAATGAGAAAATAGTGAACAGGAAAGAGTGTTGGAAACCAGGAAGAAAAACAGGGCAATGATGGAACAAGTCAGAGGGCCTGGCAACATCAGGGCAGAGAACGAAGAAGTTCATGGGATGGTGGGGATGGGAAGGAACGTTTCCCAGGAACAGAAGAACAGACTGGTTGGTGGAGCAGGAGGGTTTGAGAGCAGTTCTAAACCATCTGGTATATACCAAACAGCCCATCAATCCTCCATTCTGGAAAAGCTCAGCATCTGTCGAGAGGAATCCGAGTGAACGCCGAGTGACCCTTCCTCAGACAGACCTGAAATGTTAACTCTGATTTCTCTCACCGATGCTGCCGGGCCTGCTGAGCTTTTCCAGCAATTTCTGGTTTAGTTTCTGATTTACAGCACCTGCAGTCCCTTTGGCAATTCATCCTCCATCCTATACCTCTGTCAAAGTTGAGTTTTACATCTGATTTTGGAGCAGTTTCGAGAGAAGCTCGTTGGCTTTGGTGAGCCAGGCGAAAGACTCATGACAGCAACAACATCAGTGAGGGTGAAGTGGACATTTTCATTTCCCTTTGTTTCTGATCCTTTAATTTCATTTTTTGTTTTTAATTCAAACTACTGTATTCTAAGATAGCGCTGGAGGGCGGCGACTTGGGGCACTTTTCACTGTACTTGGGTAGACACAAAATTAAAATCTAATCCTCCACTGACATATGAAACCACAATTCACAATGAAGGTGTCTCCCCTACAAGATGGAGGTGAAGGGGATTGATTTCTGTCAGAGGGTCACCAGTTATTGGGAGGGGGGTGGGAAGTTGTGGGTGGTGGTGGTGTCACTGAATAGTTTCAAGGCAGATGTAGATGGAATCTTGACTGACAGGGTGTCTCTGGTTTTTGGGGATGGTCAAGAATGTGGTGCTGAGGTCATATACAGATCGGCCACGGTCATATTGAGCTGAAAGGCCTCTTCCTGCTCCTAACTCGTACGTGGTCTGACAGTGTGAACGTGCTCTGTTTCAGCCAAACCAGCACTGACTATTTTCAACTCACTGTTTACTCTGTTTACCAGGACTGAGAAAAGCAGCTTGGTCATGCTGCATCACTTGCGCACACACATCAGTGAGAGATTATTTAGGGCTGTGCATTTACTCAATAGACTAATCCCAATAGAACAGTAGACTGCCTTATACCAAAGGGTGTTCCATCTCCTCATTGCAACCTGGAAGAACAGTTCTATATTTTGATCAGAGCCTTTGTTCCCTTGGTTTCATTCCGCAGTACCTTTCTTGACACGTTCCTCATCAAGTTACAAATAATGCTACATTGTCAGAGTCTTCGAGCTCTACAGCATGGAAGCAGACTCTTCGGTCCAACCCGTCCATACCGACCTGATACCCTAACCTAATCTAGTCCCATTTGCCAGCACTTGGCCCATATCCCCGCCCTGCCTTCCTATTCATATTCCCATCCAGGTGCCTATTAAATGTAATTGTAACTGCCTCCACCACTTGGAGAGTCATAGAGTATGAATGTTTTTGAAGGAACTGTACTAAACAATTCTAACAGATCAAGTAATAATGAAATTAACACTCTGCTATTCTCGCATTTCCTCTGTGAAAAGGCACAGCACACTTCTGCTGATGTTACAGTTCATCTATTCTTAATCATAGAGTCATAGAGATGTACAGCACAGAAACAGACCCTTCGGTCCAACCCGTCCATGCCGACCAGATATCCCAACCCAATCTACTCCCACCTGCCAGCACCTGGCCCACATCCCTCCAAACCCTTCCTATTCATATACCCATCCAAATGCCTCTTAAATGTTGCAATTGTGCCAGCCTCCTCCACATCCTCTGGCAGCTCATTCCATACACGTACCACCCTCTGTGTGAAAAAGTTGCCCCTTAGGTCTCTTTTATATCTTTCCCCTCTCACCATAAACCTATGCCCTCTAGTTCTGGACTCACCCGCCCCAGGGAAAAGACTTTGTCTATTTATCCTATCCATGCCCCTCATAATTTTGTAAACCTCTATAAGTCACGCCCTCAGTCTCCGACGCTCCAGGGAAAACAGCCCCAGCCTGTTCAGCCTCTCCCTGTAGCTCAGATCCTCCAACCCTGGCAACATTCTTGTAAATCTTTTCTGAACCCTTTCAAGTTTCACAACATCTTTCCAATAGGAAGGAGACCAGAATTGCACACAATATTCCATCAGTGGCCTAACCGATGTCCTGTACAGCCGCAACATGACCTCCCAACTCCTGTACTCAATACTCTGATCAATAAAGGATAGCATACCAAATGCCTTCTTCACGATCCTATCGACCTGTGACTCCACTTTCAAGGAGCTATGAACCTGCACTCCAAGGTCTCGTTGTTCAGCAACACTCCCTAGGACCTTACTATTAAGTGTACAAGTCCTGCTAAGATTTGCTTTCCCAAAATGCAGCACCTCACATTTATCTGAATTAAACTCCATCTGTCACTTCTCAGCCCATTGGCCCATCTGGTCCAGATCCTGTTGTAATCTGAGGTAACCCTCTTCGCTGTCCACTATACTCCCAATTTTGGTGTCATCTGCAAACTTACTAACTGTACCTCTTATGCTCGCATCCAAATCATTTATGTAAATGACACAAAGTAGAGGACCCAGCACCGATCCTTGTGGCACTCCACTGGTCACAGACCTCCAGTCTGAAAAACAACCCTCCACCACCACCCTCTGTCTTCTACCTTTGAGCCAGTTCTGTATCCAAATGACTAGTTCTCCCTGTATTCCATGAGATCTAACCTTGCTAATCAGTCTCCCATGGGGAACCTTGTCGAACGCCTTACTGAAGTCCATATAGATCACATCTACTACTCTGCCCTCATCAATCTTCTTTGTTACTTCTTCAAAAAACTCAATCGTGTTTGTGAGACATGATTTCCCATGCACAAAGCTATGTTGACTATCCCTAATCAATCCTTGCCTTTCCAAATACATGTACATCCTGTCCCTCAGGATTCCCTCCAACAACTTGCCCACCACCGAGGTCAGGCCCACCGGTCTATAGTTCCCTGGTTTGTCCTTACCACCCTTCTTAAACAGTGGCACCACGTTTGCCAACCTCCAGTCTTCCGGCACCTCACCTGTGACTATCGATGATACAAATATCTCAGCAAGAGGCCCAGCAATCACTTCTCTAGCTTCCCACAGAGTTCTCGGGTACACCTGATCAGATCCTGGGGATTTATCCACCTTTAACCGTTTCAAGACATCCAGCACTTCCTCCTCTGTAATCTGAACATATTGCAAGATGTCCCCACAGTCTATATCTTCCATATCCTTTTCCACAGTAAATACCAATGCAAAATATTCATTTAGTATCTCCCCCATTTTCTGTGGCTCCACACAAAGGCCGCTTTGCTGATCTTTGAGGGGCCCTATTCTCTCCCTAGTTATCCTTTTGTCCTTAATATATTTGTAAAAACCCTTTGGATTCTCCTTAATTCTATTTGCCAAAGCTATCTCATGTCCCCATTTTGCCCTCCTGATTTCCCTCTTAAGTATATTCCTACTTTCTTTATACTCTTCTAAGGATTCACTCAATCTATCCTGTCTAAACCTGACATATGCTTCCTTCTTTTTCTTAACCAACCCCTCAATTTCTTTAGTCATCCAACATTCCCTATACCTACTAGCCTTCCCTTTCACCCTGACAGGAATATACTTTCTCTGGATTCTTGTTATCTCATTTCTGAAGGCTTCCCATTTTCCAGCTGTCCCTTTACCTGCGACCATCTGCCTCCAATCAGCTTTCGAAAGTTCTTGCCTAATACCTTTCTCCAATTTAAAACTTCAACTTTTAGATCTGGTCCATCCTTTTCCATCACTTTTTTAAAACGAATAGAATTATGGTCACTGGCCCCAAAGTGCTCCCCCACTGACACCTCAGTCACCTGCCCTGCCTTATTTCCCAAGAGTAGGTCAAGTTTTGCACCTTCTCTAGTAGGTACATCCACACACTGAATCAGAAAATTGTCTTGTACAAACTTAAGAAATTCCTCTCCACCGAAACCTTTAACACCATGGCAGTCCCAGTCGATGTTTGGAAAGTTAAAATCCCCTACCATAACTACCCTATTATTCTTACAGATAGCTGAGATCTCCTTACAAGTTTGTTTCTCAATTTCCCTCTGACTATTGGGGGGCCTATAATACAATGATTCTCATGTGTTATCAAAGAGCTTCACAAAAGAAATTTACCTATAGCTAACATTGTAAAGTAAACCAAAGTTATTAAATTAGAATTCCTGCTGTGTGGAAACAGGCCCTTCAGCACAACCAGTTCACACCAACCCTTCGAAGAGTAACCCACGCAGACCCATTCCCCCTAACAATCCACCTAACCTACACATCCCTGAACACTATGGGCAATTTAGCATGGCCAATTCACTTAACTTGCATATCTCTGGTAGCTATATTCCTGTAGCTGTAATCGACTTTTGCCTGAAACGTCGATTTTACTGCTGCCTGAACTGTGTTTTCCCAGCACCACTCTAATCTAGACTCTGGTTTCCAGCATCTGCAGTCATTGTTTTTACCTGCATATCTCTGGACTGTGGGAGGAAACTGGAGCAACCACCCCTGGGAAAATGCACAAACTCCACACAGAGAGTCACCCAAGGCTGGAATTGAACCTGGGTCCCTCGTGCTTTGAGGTAGCAGTGTTAACCATTGAGCCACCATGCCACCCACTGGGCAGCTATTTTCCAACTAACAAAGACCCTAGAAAGATGAACGGCCAATTAATATGCTTTGGTCGTGTTTGTTCAGTGAAGAAGATTGGGCAGAAGGCCAGGAGCTGTCTACTCTTTACATGGTCTTTTATACCTCTCTGGTAGTGGCAATGACTCTGACAGTGTAGCACTCATTCAGTAAGACACTGGAACATCAGCCTCTCTTAAATCCATTGCAGCTGCTTCAACCAACAATGCACTGATCAATAAGAGCGAGAGAGATGCAATCACTGAGGTGTAGGGTAGTGTCGGATTGAGAGACAGACACATTGAAAGACAGTGAAACCTACATGCCCGAGGTCTTAGAGTAATGCATCTTTTGTTTGTCTGCAAGTGACTTTCATCGTTGAATCCAAGGAGTAGGTGCAGGCTACCTTACCGGAATAGTGCTGAGACACACAGGAATTATGGTTAAACAATCTCACAACACCATGTTATAGTCCAACAGGTTTATTTGGAATCATTAGCCTTCAAAGCGCTGCTTCTTCATCAACCACCTAAAGAGGGAGCAGCGTTCCGAAAGCTAGTGATTTCAAATAAACCTGTTGGACTACAACATGGTGTTGTGTGATTTTTTTAACTTTGACCACCCCAGTCCGACATCGGCTCCTCCAAATCGGAATTACGGCAGTGCATTTACTCGGAGTACAGGGTCTGGGTGGGTGGTGAGGCTCCTGAAGTACAGTACACTTACAGCCTGACACACTCCACCCAGGGCCCACGCGTTTCTTTCCCAGATCCAGCCTCAGCTGCTTCCCCTGCACCAGATGAAAGGAATGAAAATCTGAGAGGCACAACTATTCTCTTCTTCTGCGTCCTTGGCCAAGCACGTCCATTTCATTCTGTTTATTTAAACATCTGAACAGCCAGCCACTGAGTCATGGCCACGTTGAGTGTGTGGTGAAGAAATAGCTTCGGAGTTTGAGCTAATTAATGACAACATACTGACTGAGCTGGCTTTGCTAAAGCATTGATGAGCAATTTGTTCCAACTTCCCTCTCCAGACTATGTGTCTCATGGAAAAGGATCTGCAGTTCAGAAATATCGAAAAGCTGCCTGCTCCAACAGAGAGTCATGCAGCACGGAGATAGACACTTCAGCCCAACTCGTTCATGCAGAACAGGTTTTCCAAAATAAACTAGCCCCATTTGCCTGATTTTGGCCCACATCTCTCTAAAACATTCCTATTCATAGATCAGTCCAACTGTGTTTTAAATGCTGTAATTATCCCCACCTCTACCACTTCCTTTGCTGGTTCGTTCCATAGATGCACCACCCTCTGTGTTTTCACGTTTAAGCAAACTCTGTGGCACTGAACACAGAATGTTACAGCGCAGTATAGGCCCTTCAGCCCTCGATGTTGCACTGACCTGTGAAATTAATCTGATGCCCATCTACCTGCACTGTTCCATTATTATCCATATGTGTGTCCAATGCACATTTAAATGCCCTTAAAGTTGGCAAGTCTACTATTGTTGCAGGCAGGCTGCTCCATGCCCTTACTACTCTCTGAATGAAGAAACTACCCCTGACATCTGTCCTAAATCTATCACCCCTCAATTTAAAGTTATGTCCCCTCGTGTTAGCCTTCAGCATCTGAGGAACAAGCCTCTCACTGTCCACCCTATCTAACTTCTGATTATCTTCTATGTCTCAATTAATTCACCTCTCAATCTTCTTCTCTCCAACAAAAACAGCCTCATGTCCCTCACCCTTTTCTCATTATACCTTCCTTCCATACCAGGCAAAACTCCTCTGAACCCTTTCCAAAGCTTCCACATCCTTTATATAATGCAGTGACCAGAACTGTACTCAATACTCCAGGTGCAGCCTTACCAGTGTCTTGTACAGCTGAAACATGACCTCGTGGCACCGAAACTTAATCCCCTTACCAATAAACACCAACATACCATATGCCTTCTTAACAACCTGGGTGGCAACTTTCAGGGATTTATGCACCTGGACACCAAGATCTCTCCGTTCACCTACACTGCCAAGAATTTTACCATTAGCCCGGTATACTGCATTCCTATTACTTCTTCCGAAGTGAACGACCTCACATTTTTCCGCATTAAATTCCATTTGCCACTTCTCAGTCCAGCTCTGCATCTTATCTATGTCCCTCTGTAACCCACAACATCATTCGGCACAATCCACAACTCTGCCTACCTTAGTGTCATCTGTAAATTTACTAACCCATCCTTCTACGCCCACCTCCAGATCATTTATAAAAATGACAAACAGCAGTGGCCCCAAAACAGATCCTTGCGGTACACCACTGGTAACTGAGCTCCAGGATGAACATTTCCCAACAACCACCACCCTCTGTCTTCTTTCAGTGAGCCAATTTCTGATCCAAACAACTAAATCACTTTCAAGCCTGAAAGCCCTAATTCTATCAGCCTTCAATTTAAAGCTATGTCCCCTTGTGTTAGCCATCACCATCTGAGGAAAAAGGCTCTCCCTGTCCACCCTATCTAACCCTCTGATTATCTTATATGTCTCAATTAAGTCACCTCTCAACCTTCTTCTCTCCAACGAAAACAGCCTCAAGTCCCTCAGCCTTTTCTTGTTTTGTGCAATAGCCTAGCATATGGAACCTTATCAAATGCCTTACTGAAGTCCAAATACACCACATCAATTGCCTTACCTTTATCCACCTGTTTTGTTGCCTTCTTGATGAACTCAGTAAGGTTAGCGAGACCCTTCAAAAAACTGTGTTGACTATCCCGAATCAAATTATTCCTTTCCAAATGATTATAAAGCCTATCTATCTCTTACAACCTTTTCTAACACCTTACCCACAACCGAAGTAAGGCTCACTGGTCTATAATTGCCAGGGATGTCCCGACTCCTCTTCTTAAACAAGGGAATAACATTTGATATCCTCCAGTCTTCTGGCACTACTCCTGCCGACAAGGATGACATAAAGATCAAAGCCAAAGGCTCTGCAATCTCCTTCCTGGTTTCCCAGACAATCCGAGGATAAATCCCATCTGGCCCCAGGATCTTATCTATTTTCAGATCTTCCAAAATTGCTAAAACCTCCACTTTGTCAACCTCAATCCCATCTAATCTAGTTGCTTGTATTTCCGTATTCTCACTAATGTTGTCCTTTTCCAATGTGAATACTGATGAAAAGTATTCATTAAGCACTTCCCCATGTTCTCAGATTCCACACAGGACTTTTCACTATGGACTTTGATTGGCCCTAATCTTACTCTCATCATTCTTTTCTTCCTGATATACCTTAGGGTTTTCCTTGATCCTATCCGTCAACAACTTCTCATGTCCCCTCCTGGCTCCTCTTTTCCCTCTCTTCAGATCTTTTCTGGCTAACTTATAACTTGCAAGTCCCCTCTCTGAGCCTTCATACCTCATCCTCACATAAGCCTTCCTCTTGACAAGAGCTTCAACTTTTTTAGAAAACCATGGCTCCCTCTCTCACCAACCACCTCCCTGCCTGATAGGTATATACTTACCAAAGACCCGCAGGAGCTGTTCCTTGAATCAACTCCACATTTCAAGTGTGTCCAACCCCTGCAGTTTCCTTCCCCATCCTATTCATCTTAACTCTTACCTAATCACATCATAATTGCCTTTCCCCCAGTTATACCTCTTTCCCTGCAGTATATACTCTCCCTGCCCATTGCTATTGTAAACAAAACCGAATTATGGTCACTATCGCCAAAGTGGGTAAAAACAAGGACTGCAGATGCTGGAAACCACAGTGGTGCTGGAAAAGCACAGTAGGTCAGGTAGCATCCAGCTGCCTGACCTACTGTGCTTTTCCAGCACCACTCTAATCTAGATTATCGCCAAAGTGCCCACCTCCCTCCAAATCTAACACCAGTTCGAATTCATTCCCCAGTACCAAATCCAATATGGTATCACCCCTTGTTGGCTTGTCTACATACTGTGTCAGAAAACCCTCCTGCACATATTGAACAAAAACTGACCCATCTAAACTACTTGAACATATATAGTATTCCCTATCCATGTTTGGAAAGTTAAGGTGCCCCATAACAACTTCCTGCTACTCTTGGTCCAATGGAGAATCATTTTTGCTATCCTTTCCTCTACATCCTTGGAACAATTCAGAGGCCTTTAGAAAACTCCCAACAGGGTGACTTCTTTCCTATTTCTAACCTCAGCTCAAACTACCTCAGTGGATGAGTCCTCAAACGTTATTGCAGTTGCTGTAATACTACCCTTGATTAACAATGCCACACCTCCCCCTCTTTTACCATCTTCCCTGTTCTTGCTGAAACATCAAAATCCCGGAATCTTCAACAACCATTCCTGTCCCTGCTCTATCAATGTCTCTGAAATGGCCACAACATTGAGATCCCAGGTACCAACCCGTGCTGCCAGTTCACCCACCTTATTCTGGATGCTCCTGACATTGAAGCAAACACATTTCAAACCAATATCGTGATTGCCGGTGCCCCCTCGTGACCTTGTAACTCTATCCCTGACCTCACTACCCTCAACCTCCTGTACACTGGAACTACAATCAGGTTCCCATCCCCCTGCTGCATTATTTAAACCCCCCTGAAGTGCAGTAGCAAATTTCCCCACCTGGATATTGGTTACCCCTCTGGTTCAGGTGAAGACCATCCTGTTTGTAGAGGTCCCACCTTCCCCAGAAAGAGCTCCAATTATCGAAGAATCCAAAACCCTCCCTCCTGCACCATTCCTGCAGCCACATGTCTAGCTCCTCTCTCTCCCTGGTCCTCCCTTCACTAGCACGTGGCGCGGGCCACAAACCAGAGATGACGACTCTGTTTGTTCTAGCTCTAAGCTTCCATCTTAGCTTCCTGAATTTCTGCCTTAGATCCACCTTCCTTCCTACCGATGTCGTTGGTGCCTATGTGAACCATGACTTTGGCCTGCTCCCCCTCCCTCTCAAGGATCCCAAAACATGATCCAAGACATCACGAACCCTGGCACCTGGGAGGGAACACACCAACCGTGAGTGTCTTTTGTTCCCACAGAACCTCCTATCTGTCCCCCTAACTATGGACTCCCCAATGACTAACGCTCTGCTCCTCTTCCCCTCTGAGCAACAGGGACAGACTCTGTGCCAGAGACCTGTGCTCCGTGGCTCACCCCTGGTAAGTTGTTCCCGCCCAACAGTGTCCAAAACAGTATACGTGTTGTTGAGGGGAACCACCACAGGGGATCCCTGCACTGCCTGCCGGTTCCCTTTCCTACCCCTGACGGTAACCCATCTACCTTCTTCACGAGGCTGTGGGGTAACTACCTCCCCGTAACGCCTCTCAATAACCCCCTCCTGAATGATCCGAAGTTCATCCAGCTCCAGCTCCAGTTCCCTAACATGGTTCTCAAGGAGCTGGAGTTGGGTGCACTTCCCACAGATGAAGTCAACAGGGACATTAGAGGTGACCCTCAGCTCCCACATACTGTAGGAGGAACATTCAACTGCCCTAACCTCCATTCCCACTATTATAAATTCCTAAACAGACTGCTGGAAAAAAAACATGAAACATGAAAGAAAAAACACTTGGCACCTTACCAATTTATGCACAGAACGTTTTTTCCTTTTTTTTAGGTTAGAGGAGGAGGATGGTGGGAGTCACTACTTGAGTAATGTTTCGGGTAAAGCAACTACCCAAATGTGACCTCGTGACCCCTCCGAGTGCGTCCAGGAACTGAAGAAAAACCGGAACCAGAAGAAATGTAAACCGTATATTCACGTATCCAGACAGGCTCGGTGGCTCCCTGGAGACCTTGTGGCCTCTCCAAATGCATCCAGGATCTGATCTTGTCTTGGAATGAAATTTAATACCTTTTTTGGCTTGGGTTGTCACAAATGCTTCCTAAGATTTTGGTAGCTGTCAGCCATTATTGTGGGACCACTTTTGTGGATCCTTGTGGAGGAAGATCTACTCCACTCTCCTTTTCATTGCGACTTATTAGAGGAGAACATAGATGGGGGGGGGGGGGGGGGGGGGGGGGGAGGGGGGAGGAGAAGTTTAGGGAGAGAATTATAGAGCTTGGGACCAAGAGTTGGCTGTCCACCAAAGGTTGGCCGTAGGTAAGACCATTAAAGTGCAGTGAGTGGTGGAGTGGACAAGAGATGGGAATTGGAACAGCAGAGACCCCAGAGCACTATGGACATCAAGGTATAACTGAGATCCCAAAGTCATAGAGATCTACAGCACAGACCAAAGACAACCACATAACTATTCTAATGTTGAAAAGGAGAAGTTAGCCCGAAGTTAGTAGAAGTTAACATAAACCCAAAATGCTGACTCTCCTGCTCCTCGGATGCTGCCTGACCTGCTGTGCTTTTCCAGCACCACACTTTTTGACTCTGATCTCCAGCGTCTGCAGTCCTCACTTTCTCCTTACTGTTCTAATCCCATTTTCCTGCACTTAACCCATAAGTGGCATCACATGTATACTCTTAAATGTTAGGAGGGCTTGTGCTTTTCCACTCCTCCAGGCACTGAGATCCTCATTCTCACCACCCTCTGGGTAAAACCATTTTTTCTCACATCCTTGAGACCTCCTCTCCCTTACCTGAAATCTACGCCCCCTGATCTCTCCAACTAGGGGAATATTCCTTGCCATTTATCCTATCTATGCTCCTCATAATTTTATACTTCTCAATCATATCCTACACGCCACGCCACGCCACCCCCCCATTCCCCTCCCCCCCCCCCCCCATTCCCCTCCCCCCCCCCCCCCATTCCCCTCCCCCCCCCCCCCCCCCCAAGTCTCCTCTGCTCTAAAGAAACCAACCTCGGTTTATCTACTCTCTCCTCATAACTGAAACTGTCCAGCCCAGGCAACATTCTGGGAAATCTCATCAACCGCGAATCAAGCAGCACCAAACTCAGCTCCAGTGATTTGGGACATTGTCTCAAACTGGCCAGTCGACAGCGTCCAATGCAACGTACCTTCACCACACTGCCCGATGCTGTGATGTTCTCCAGGACACTTGCCTCAAAGGTGTTCTGCAGGAAGATGGGTCGATTGTCATTCACATCTAACACCGTGATGTACACAGTCGCTGTCCCAGTCTTCCTACCTCCTGCAGGCCCATTATCTGCACAAAGACCACAGCAGATCATTAACTCTCCCAAATGCACTAAATGGCAGTTCTTTCAGCTTCTGCAAGTGTAACTACCATAAAATTGCAAACCCACTCTTTATAAACTTGTCTACTATTTTCATTGAAGTGGAAGATCCCTCCGTGCTTCTATCCAGGGATGAGAAACCTTGGGTATAAAGATGGTTCAGAGACATTGGGGCTGTTTTAATTGGAGAAGAGAAGGCTAAGAGGAGATTTAATAGCTTTCAAAGTCACGAGTGGTTTGGACAGGGCAGACAGGGAGAAATTGTTCCCACTTGTAGGAGGATTGAGAGTGAGAGAATACAGGTCTAAGGTAACTTTCAAAAGAAATGCAACTTGAGACAAAAACATTTCCACACGAGTGGTTAGGGTCTGGAATGCACGGATTGTTTTTTTTTATTCATTCATGGGACGAGGATGTCACTGACTAAGCCAACATTGCTTGCCCACCCCAAATTGCCCAGAGGGCAGTTAAGGGTCAACCACATTGCTGTGGGTCTGGAGTCACGTGTAGGCCAGCGGATTTCCTTCTCTGAAGGACATTAATGAATCGGATGGGCTTTTCCAACAATGGATTCACTATCATCATTAGACTCTTTATTCCAGAATTTACTGAGTTCAAACTGCACCATCTGCCGTGGTGGGATTTGAAACGGTGTCCCCAGACTATTACATGGGTCTCTGATTAACAGCCGACCTTGGCCATTGCCGCCCCTACGTAGCTAGGAGAGGCAGGTGCTATTGAAGCATTCAAGAGGATGATCATTTACAGAAATAATTTACAGGGTTATGAGAAAAAGGCAAGGGAATGGCATTGAGTCATTCACAGAGCTGGGCCTTCTGCACTGTAACAAATCTGTAACTCAACAAGATCAACGCACTAAACATTCATCCACTGCTCCTGATAAGGTCTCAACTTTATTGGGAAGACAAAGTGCAGACTGTGGCGGGATGGCGGCGGGGGGGGGGGTGATAATTTCTCTTGATACTTGTGTTTAGTTTGCAAATGTGACTCTTGTAGCATGAAGTGTGAACAGTTGGTATACAAATGCCGACAGTGAATCAACAGTGATGTCAGTTCATATGGTAATGGAATCTGTGGGAAGCACGTTCTCAGGCTGGACTGGACTCTCCTCTACATTGGGGAGACCAGACACCTCCTCGCAGAGTGCTTTAGGAAACATCTCCGGGACACCCACACCAATCAACTACACCGCCCCGTGGTCCAATATTTCATCCCCCCCTCCCACTCTGCCGAGGACATGCAGGTCCTGGGCCTCCTTCACCGCCACTCTCTCACCAACCGACGACTGGAGCCTTGGAACACTTCAATCCCAGGGCATCAATGTGGACTTCACCAGTTCCCACATTTCCCCTTCCCCCACCTCATCCTAGCTCAGCACCGCCCTCATGACCTGTCCTACCTGCCAATCTCCCTTCCCAACTATCCACTCCACCCTCCTCTCTGACCTATCACCTTCATCCCCACCTCCACCCACCTATGTACTCTTTGCTACCTTCCCCAACCCTCCTCTCTGGCCTATCACCTCCATGCCCAACCCCATTCACCTATTTTACTCTTTGCTACCTTCTCCTCACCCCCCCCCCCCCCCTTTATCTCTCCACCCTGGAGGCTCCCTGCCTTCATTCCTGATGAAGGGCTTTTGCCCGAAACGTCGATTTTCCTGCTCCTCGATGCTGCCTGACCTGCTGTGCTTTTCCAGCACCACTCTAATCTATACTCTGTTACAATCCATAATCAGTACGGACAATATATCCACATCAGTTGTCACTAACAGAGCGCGCGCTCTTTAATAATGGCAGAGAGTCCAGTTGAGGTATTCGTACAGCGCTTAGCTTTCAGACACAAGCTAGTTTTATTCTCTAAAATACAACAGAAAGTGCTGGAGAAACTCAACAGGCCCTGCCAGTGTTTGTGGAGAAAGAAACAGAGTTAGCGTTTCGAGTTCAATTCAGCTCTTCTTTGATTCTGATGGAGACTGGAAAAGTGAGGGTTTTATCCTGTAGAGGAATGGGGAGAAGGAGCAAATAAATTGAACAGATGTGAGAGGTAACCCAGAGTGATAGGCAAGGGGGTGTGAGCTGGGACGAGGGGTTGTTCACGGCAGTAGAGAAGCGATGTAAGTGCCAATGGTAGGTGTTAAGAGCAGAAAATAGGTCAATTCCTAATGAGAGAAATAAAGGCAAAGTACTGCAGGTGCTGGAAATCTGAAACAAAATGCAAAAGAGAGACTCGGCAGCTGTGGTAGTGTATCTGCTCACAGACACTGCCTGGCCTGGTGACTCTCTCCAGCATTTTCTTTTAGAGTTCTACAACATGGAAACAGACCCTTCGGTCTAACTCATCCATGCCAACCAGATGTCCTCACCTAATCTAGTCCCATTAGCAAGCACTTGGACCATATCCCTCTAAACCCTTGCTATACCCATCCAGATGCCTTTTAAATGCTGTCATTGTACCAGCCTCCATCACTTCCTCTGGCAGCTCATTACCTACATGTACCACCCTCTGTGTGTAAAAGTTGCCTCTTAGGTCCCTTTTACATTTCTCCCCTCTCATCCTAAACCTATGCCCACTAGTTCTGGACCTTGCTTATTTATCCTATCCTTGTCCCGCATGATTTTATAAACTTCTAAAAGGTCACCCCTCAGCCTTTGATACTCCAGGGAAAATAGCCCTATCCAATTCAGCCTCTCCCTATATCTCAAATTCTCCAACCCAGGTAACATCCTCGTAAATTTTTTCTGAACCGTTTCAGGTTTCACAACATCCTTCCATAAAGAAGGAGACTAGACTTCCACACAATATTCCAAAAGTGGCCTAACTAATGCCCTGAACAGCTGCAACATGACCTCCCAACTCCTGTACTCAATACTTGAACCAATAAAGGAAAATAGCAAGCTCCTTCTTCACTATCCTATCATCCTGCGACTCTACTTTCGAGGAACTATAAGCCTGCACACCAAGGTCTCTTTGTTCAGCAGCAATCCCCAGGACCTTACCATTAAGTGTATAAGTCCTGCTCTGATTTGCTTTTCCAAAACATAGCACCTTGCATTTATCTAAATTAAACTCCATCTGCCACTCCTCAGCCCATTGGCCCATCTGATCAAGATCCCATTGTAACCTTCCTTGCTGTCTACTACACCTCCAATCTTGGTGTCATCTGCAAGCTTACTAACTGTACCTCTTATGCTCACACCCAAATCATTTATATAACCAATGAAAAGTAATGGACCCAGCACCGATCGTTGTGGCACTCCACTGGTCATAGGCCTCCAGTCTGAAAACCAACCCTCCACCACAACCCTCGGTCTTCTACCTTCGAGCCAGTTCTATATCCAAATGGCTAGTTCTCCCTGTATTCCATGAGATCTAACTTTGCTAATCAGTCTCCCATTAGGATCTTTGACGAACACCTTACTGAAGTCCGTATAGATCACGTCTACCGTTCTGCCCTCGTCAATCCTCTTTGTTACTTCTTCAAAAAAGTCAATCAGGTTCATAAGACATGATTTTTTCTGCTGTGAAAAAAAACTATGCTGGGTGGTGAATGTTTGGAACCAGTGGATGCTGGACCATTGTTAATTTTAAATCTGAGATAGATAATCCTTGAAAGTTGCCACCCAGGTTTATAGGGTTGCTAAGAAGGCATACAGTGTTTTAGCTTTTATTGGTAGACAGATTGAGTTTTGGAATCATGAGTCATGCTGCAGCTGTACAAAACTCTGGTGTGGCCGCATTTGGAGTACTGCATACAGTTCTGCTTACCATGTCATAGGGAGGATGAGGAAACTTTGGAAAGGGTTCAGAGGGATTTACTAGGATATTGCCTGGTATGGAGAGAAGGTCTTCTGAGGAAAGGCTGACGGACCTGAGGCTGTTTTCGTTAGAGAGAAGGAGGTTGAGAGGTGACTTAATTGAGACATATAAGATAATCAGAGGGTTAAAGTGGGCGGACAGTGAGATCCTTTTTCCTTGGATGGCGATGGTTAGCATGAGGGGACATAGCTTTAAACTGAGGGGTGATAGATATAGGACAGATGTCAGAGGCAATTTCTTTACTCAGAGAGTAGTGAGGGCATGGAACGCACTGCCTACAATAGTAGTAGACTCGCCAACTTGAAGGACATTTAAATGGTCATTGGATAAACATATGAATGATAATAGAATAGTGTAGGATAGATGGACTTCGGATTGGTTCCACAGGTCGGCGCAACATTGAGGGCCGAAGGGCCTGTACTGCACTGTAATGTTCTATGTTTTTTCTATGTTCTATAAATTCTCATTAAGAAAAAGTATTAAGGGATATGGGTTGAGGGCAGGTATAAGAAGTGAGGCTCATTGAATGGCAGAACAGACTCGAGGGGCTGAATGGCCTCCTCCTGCTCCAACATTCCTACTTTGACTCTCGATCCTACTCATATATTGATCCCTCTATTCTCTTGCAACCTTCTCTCAAAGTTCAATGGAAGCTTTTGGAATCATTGCCCATTTTTTGATGAGGGAACTTTCCAACATTCTGAACTTGATGATGATTTGAATAATTTTGCATCAGAACTACTGTTCCCATTTGTTCAGACAACTGCAGCTGTGATTCTGCCATTTTCAGTCACCCTCCTCCAGAAAATTCTCATTTCTTTTTCTCAAACATGTTCCATTCCCCATCACACTGTCTTGCATCATTGTCTCGTGACATTCATATCTCTCCTTCCCTGCCACTGTATTTGCTTAAAACCTGTCACCTCTCAAACCTCTTTGCATTTCTGATGAGATGTCATTAACCCGAAAGATTAACTCTGTTTTGCTCGCCATAGGTTCTGCCAAGCAAGTACAATGGTTTCTATTTAACATCAGAATTCCTGCATCTGCAGTACATGAATGTGGATAAAAGTACAGCACATCATTGAGAGTAAATGTGACCTCTCTGCTCTTGAGCTTTGATCATTACATCATCACCTCTTCCATTCTCACTCTGTCTCACTTTGGCTGCACAGCAGGCACTCTTGGACAATAACTCCCCCACGTGGAATGAGATTTCGTTAACACTGACCAGGCATTCGGCCAGAAATGGCTGAACTGACATCGCTTCAATTACGTAAATCAGTTAGGCTAAACAGGCCCACAATATATTTCTTTTATTCTCCTGTGGGGTGTGGACATCACCGGCAAGGCCAGTATCAGGCCCATCCGCTGCTGTCTTTGAAAGGGAATGGCTTACCAGACCATTTCAGAGGGCAGTTTAGGCTCCACACACACACACACACACACACACACACACACACACACACAAACACACACAAACACACACACACACACACACACACCCACATACAGACACACACAGACACACACACAAACACAAACACACAGAGACACACCCACCCACCCACATACAGACACACACACAAACACACACCCACCCACATACAGACACACACAGACACACACACAAACACAAACACACAGAGACACACCCACCCACATACAGACACACACAGACACAAACACACACACACACACACACCCACATACAGACACACACACACACACACACACCCACATACAGACACACACACACCCACCCACATAGACACCCACCCAAACACACCCAAACACACACACACACACACCCACCCACATACAGACACACACACACACACACACACACACACATACCCACCCACATACAGACACACACACACACCCACCCACATACAGACACCCACCCAAACACACCCAAACACACACACACACACACACCCACCCACATACAGACACACACACACACACACCCACATACAGACACACACAGACACACACACAAACACACACACACACACCCACCCACCCACATACAGACACACACAGACACACACACAAACACACACACACACCCACCCACATACAGACACACACACACACCCACCCACATACAGACACACACAGACACACACACAAACACACACATACAGAGACACACCCACCCACACACACCCACCCACCCACATACAGACACACACAGACACACACACAAACACACACATACAGACACACACAGACACACACACAAACACACACATACGGACACCCACCCACACACAGACACCCTCTCACACACACAGACACACACACACACACGACCTGGAATCACATGTCAGTCAGACCTGGCAAGAATGGCAGATTTCCTTCCCCAATGATTCTGTCACACAAGTTCAGGGTGGTCTAATTTGCCTGAGGTTCACTGGCCTTTGTGACAATACTATGGCTTTAAGTGATATATTTTGTCCTGGTTCTTTTATGGGGAGAGGTTTAGACATAGTTGCTGAATGACCTGTGTCCAGGCCAACAAAGTAAACAGCTTGCAAAGCCTTCGGGTTTTTAAAAAAAGTTATAACAGTAGAGGACACCTGAATGGGTGGGTCAAACTCCCATGGAACTAGGATTTTAGTTTAACCTTCAGTAGGTGTTGGGGTTTGGAAGCTGCTACAGCTCTCCCTGCTACAGCAAAATGCTTAAGTTCTTTCTCAGAGTTTTCCCTTCATGCACTTTCCTCTTGGATTGGAGAATTGCATGTGAGACAATCTATTTTATTGACTTTGCCAAGGGTGAATCGCATCTATTATTCAATAATTCATTATTCTGTAAGGTTTTCCAATAACAGTTACGTTACTCCAATTCTTGCTTTTGTTTCTACCGGAACTATAGTGTGTTTTGCTTCAAGCCTGGTAGTTTACCCAGTTGAATTGTACCCAGAACACAATGCCTTAAATCTGCTTTTATAAAGATAAGAAAAGTTGAGGTCTAGGCTATCTTCTTAATATATTTTGAGGGGGTTTAGTTTGGTCCACAAGACCTTTAAATGGGGCCAGCATGGAGTTGGCAGTGACCATGAAATACCTGCTGTTCAATCCCAGCTCAAACACAGTGAGTTCTCTGGGTGAAAAGTCTCAGTACTCCATAGCCAGTAGTAGGAATGGTTGCAGAAAGGTCTTGCAAAGGGGTTAGAATCAGTGTTCCAGACACTCGTACTCAGAATGAAATTATGAGGGAGGAAAGCAATGGAATAAATGATTTATTGTGCACAGCTAAAATGTGGAATTATCAATCATAAGCCATGTTGAACCAGAAGAGTGAGGCAGGAATTTTGAAGAGCATGGGGATTGAGCAGGAGATAATGATTAAATCAGGTAGAGATAAACAATGCCACTAATGGACTTCACTAAAATGACCTGTTACTGCATTAGAGTGACAGAGATGAAGAGGAGCTTTTTCTCTTTGAGAGTGGTGTATCTGTGTTATTCAGGGGTAGGTCAGGGCTGGGTCATTGAGTATATTCGAGGCTGAGGCTGAAACTAAGACATTTCTTTAAAACCAGGAACGGAATCAAGGGTCCCTTGTGAAAGGGCAGGAAATTGGAGTCGAGGGTTATCAGGTCAGCAGGATCTCATTGAATGGCAAAGCAGACTCAAAGGGCTGAATGGTCTATTTCTGCCCCTTTCGGGCTCCAAAACATTTGAAGTACTGGTGGTACTCTCGAGGTAGGTGAAGTAAGGACAGTGCATCAGAAAGACTCAAAAGAAAACCCCAGCCTTCAGCACAAATTGATGAACACTTGAACTTTTACTACCTCATGCCAAATTACTGTGGGTTGATTCTGGAAGTTGCTCTTCAAAGAATCATCTGAAGAAGTCTTTGTTTTATATTTGCCACAATGCCAAGTACAGGCTGTGGAGCTGCTTTCTTCTGTTTCTAGCCCTGCAATCTACTGCCAGACACTGCCCTCAGACCACTTCAACCTCAAATCGGAGACGGTCATAGCCTTGTGGTACTGTCACTGTCTTAGTCATCTCGAAACCCAGTAGTGTTCTGGGGACCCAGGTTCAAAACTCACCAATTCAGAGGGTGGAATGTGAATTCAACAAACATCTGGAATTAAAAGTTGAATGATGAACGTGACACTATTGTCACTGGTTGTAAACATCTCTGTGGTTCACCAATTCCAGTTAGGCAAGAAATGCACATGAAACTGAACAGCAATGTAGTCAACTGACCTTTCTGAAGAAAGTCCACTGGACCTGAAATGTTAACTCTACTTTCTCTCCACAGATACTGCCAGCCCCGCTTAGTTTCTCCAGCAGTTTCTGTTTGTGCTTCTGATTTCCAGCATCCACAGTTCTTTGAGTTTTGCTTGCCCTATGAAGTGGCCTAGCAGGACACTCAGTTGTATCAACCACGAGAAAGTCTTAAAGAGGGACAGGAACTGGATGGGCCACTTGGCATTGACTAAACCACTCAAAGTGACATCGGCAAACTCAGTCCTGTCAACCCTGCAACACTATCAACTCCTCCTGACCAATGCCTGGGGAACAGTGCCAAAATTAGGAGAGCTGTTTCACAGTCCTGTCAAGCGACAGCCTGATACAATCATACTCACAGAATCATACCTTACAGACAACACTATCACTACCCTTGGATATGACCTGTCCCACTGGCAGGACAGACCCAGCAGAGGTGGCAGAACAGTGGTACACAGTCAGGAGGGAGTTGCCTTGGGAGTCCTTGACATTGGCTGCAGACCAATAAGGTGGCAGGGTGGCTCAGTGGTTAGCACTGCTGCCTCACAGTGCCAGGGACTTGGGTTTGATTCCCGCCTCAGGCAACCACCTTTGTGGAGTTTGCACATTCTCCCAGTGTCTGTGTGGGTTTCCTCTGGGTGCGCTGGTTTCCTCCCACCATCAAAAGATGTGCAGGTTGGGTGAATTGGCTGTGCTAAATTGCCCACAGTGTTAGGTGCATTAGTCAGGGGGAAATGGGTTGGTGTGAGTGTGCAGGACCAAATGGCCTGTTTCCACGCTGTAGGGGATCTAATCTAAACTAAGTCTAAATCTCACCAAACCCATCAAGTTAATTATCTCTAAATTCCAGGTGGAAATGTATTCTTACATCTAATCCAATCAGGACTTCTGGGAACTGAACATAAAAGCTTTTAAAGCTTTTGGTTTCTCCCTCAAACAAAAAGAAATATTAATTCTTGATTCTTCCAACCAAAAGTAAGTTAATGCTCCTCAATGTTTACTCTGTCTGCCTCCTCCATTGCAAACAAATTCTCATTTTCACCCTGGGAACTCTCTCACACATATTAGTTTAAAAAAAAATGGCTCCAGAAATACTGACAAGTTAATCATTTAACCCTCGCATACACAATAGCCATATGCCACTAATTCAATATCCAAATCCTAAAATAAATGATAATAAATCACACGTTGCAGAACAGTGAACGGGAAAAAAAAACTTTCTTGCTATAGGAAGGATGTTGTGAAACTGAAAAGGGTTCAGAAAAGATTTACAAGGATATTGTCAGGATTGGAGGGTTTAAACTACCGGGAGAAGCTGAATAGGCTTGGAGTTATTTTCCCTGGAGCTTTGGATGCTGAGGGGTGACCTTATAGAAGATCTTTACAAGATAAAAAGGGCATGGATAGGGTGAATAGTGAAGCTTTTATCCCCAGGGCAGAGGAGGCCAAAACTAGAGGGCACAGGCTTAAGGTGACAGGCAAAGATTTACAAAGGATCTAGGGGGCAATTCTTTCATGCAGAGGGTGGTACGTGTATGGAATGAGCTGCTAGAGGAAGTGGTGGAGGCTGGTACAATTACAACATTTAAAAGGCATCTGGATGGGTATATAAATAGGAAGGGTTTGGAGGGATATGGGCCAAATGCCAGCAAACGGGACTAGATCAATTTAGCAAATCTGGTCGGCACAGACAAGTTGGACCGAAGGGTCTGTTTCCATGCTGTACATCTTTATGACTCTATAATACCTCTATAATAGCCAGAAGCTTCATTTAGGAATTCTCAATGACTACCAAGGCTATGTTACTGAACACAAGTGACTTGGAAACCTACTTCGAAATCTAATTCGAGGTTATAAGAGGCGCAACCAATTCCTTTCAAAATAATTTGTATTCTGAAAAGACAGTACGACAACAATGATTCTTATTAATAATCAATTTCAAAAATGATAACAGAGAAAAGTTATCTCACAGAATTTGAAAGGATCAAGCCACTTGGCTGAAGCTAATTTACGTCAGATGCTATCAGATATTTATCAGACAACGACGGCTCTCATCAACTCAAATAACCTTTCTCACTTTGATTTTTTTCTGCATTCAGCAAGCTCCCCAATGATTTTATTGCACTTTTACACCCAAAAGAAGTTTTCTTTAATTTCTCTCTTTTCAAACTCTTTGGTGCACATATTGATCCCTGGCCAACAGCCCAATTCACTATCAATTTCTAACAGAACACTCCAAGATCGAAGCCAGTGAGTTCGGCTTGCAGCCCAGGAACCCAAACTTAAAAAGATTGAGGTTCTCACTTCAGTGCAGTAGATCCATTCAGACAGCACACCTTTAACAATACAGTCTCATGAAACCAAAAGCTTCCATCTATCTCACAGTTTTAATATGGGGAAGCATCCAAAGCTGTTTTAGATTAGATTAGATTATTTACAGTGTGGAAACAGGCCCTTCGGCCCAACAAGTCCACACCGCCCCGCCGAAGCGCAACCCACCCATACCCCTACATCTACCCCTTACCTAACACTATGGGCAATTTACAATGGACCAATTCACCTGACCTGCACATCTTTGGTCTGTGAGAGGAAACCGGAGCACCCGGAGGAAACCCACGCAGACACGGGGAAAATGTGCAAACTCCACACAGTCAGTCGCCTGAGGCAGGAATTGAACCCGGGTCTCTGGTGCTGTGAGGCAGCAGTGCTAACCACTGTGCCACCGTGCCGCCCATTACTGGAGTGTAATCAGACAAAAATGGACACCAAGCTAACACAAAGGAGACATTAGGAGCAGTGTTCAAAATGCAAGGGAGAGACTTAGAGAGAGAATTTCAGAGGGGTTTATTCAAACATATGAAGGCATGGCTGGTGGAATGATCACATTCAGAGATTTGTGAGTAGCACAGATTAAAGAGATTCTTTACTTTAGTCTTTTACACAACAGCATTACATCCTATACACAACAGTATTACATCCTATGATATTTGCGTTTGAAGTACCTGCCACTCACCTATTGCTTCCAAAATGAGTGTGTAAGAAACTTGGATTTCTCTGTCCAGGTTCACCACGGTCCTGACTATTCCATCCCTAAAGCCGACGCTGAATTTTCCATCATCGTTGCCACCTGAAAGATCAAGTTGCTTTTCTATGTTAATGGCTGAGGTACCAGCTTCAGGCTAAACAAAGATTTGAGACATTCAATAAGACAGGTCAGAGATCCCGAAAGGTATCAGAAATCAGATGGACAGTTCATCCCACATGTTCCAGATGCACTGTAACATGTCTTGCTAGCATAGATATGGACAGTTTCTCCTTTCTCCTGGCAGAGAGTCGAACCTGGTGGAGGATATCCTAAGGATTCACCCCTCAGGTACATGGTCCTGTCCACTTGCAGCTCAAGCTAAATCCCATGTTATTCTTAAAACACAAAAACAAGGGAAGTATCTGTACCTGATATCTCTTTTGAATCAGTGATAGCTACACCCATTTATTCCTGTTACCATTCGTTGATGTTTGGACATCATAACCATTCGTAGAGGAATGTCTCTCAGATTATGTATACATTTACATCGATTCACTGGAAAAGATTATCCACTGCATTTTCAATGACCTCATTCTCTCTTTTAGAAAATGCAATGTTCATAGATCATTCCAACCATCGATCACCCATGGTCGTCCTTTCAAACTGTTACCCTTTAAATTGCAGGGAAATCTGGGGAATTAGATTTTTGTTGAATCTCTGTCCACAGCAATCCAAGTTGGATGCTGAGTCGAACCTATTCTTTGCTAAACTATGAATTTTCAGAACAAAGTTTGAAAATTTCTCAGGGCTGGTTTGCACCAGCTCCGCTGCCGTTGGCCAGAATCGATTCAGCGATCTGGAGTTTGCTACCCTGTCACACTGCAATTTTCACAGAAATTGCCACAAAGCAGCTGTGCTCAAGTCCTGCATGACTAACAAAATCCCAATTGAGAAAACATCAATCACATCTCGCTAATAGCAAATTCACTGCAACATCTGCTGACACATTGTAGTTAACTTGTAAGAATGGAAGAAAAAAGCCTTGTATTTCCTTAGTGTCTTTTACAATGCTCAAAAGTACTTCCTAACTGACAAAGTATTCACTTTTGTAACATAGGAAAACAACAGCCAATCTGCACACAGCAAGCTACCCAAAATAGCAATATAATGATGATTGAATGATCTATGTTATTGATGATGTGGAGGTGCCAGTGTTGGATTAGGGTGGACAAAGTTAAAAATCACACAACACCAGGTTATAGTCCAACAGGTTTATCTGGAAGCACTAGCTTTTGGAGCGCTGCTCTTTCATCAGGTAGCTGTGGAGCAGAATCATAAGGCACAGAATTTAGAGCAAAAGATCACAGTGTCATGCAACTGAAATGACATATTGACCAAACCTACATTGTTGTTAAGTCTTTCATCTTTTAGAATGGGTTGCAGGTTTCAGTTCATTAATATTAATGGACTGTCACCTGGTGTTGTGCGATTTTTAATTGTGTTATTGACGTTGACTGAAGACATTCGGGAGATCTCTTGCTTGCTCTTAAATACTCCATCACAAACTATTGTTGAGGGACAGTGGGAAATCTGGATCCAAACAGCATTCAAACGTTTCCTGGCAGCACAATGGTTAGCACTGCTGCCTCATAATGCTGGGGGCGTGGGTTCAGTTCCAGCCTTGGGTGACTGAGTGTGTGGAGCTTGCATCTTCTCCCTGTGTCTGCGTGGGTCTCCTCTCGGTGCTCTGCTTTCCTCCCACAGTCCAAAGATGTGCAGGTGAGGTAGGTCAGCCATGGATGCAGGCATATGGGGATAGGGTAGGTCAGGGTGTGATGGTGTTTGGAGGGTAGGTCAGGGTGTGATGGTGTTTGGAGGGTCAGTGTAGACTCGATGGG
Source organism: Chiloscyllium punctatum (assembly GCF_047496795.1). Taxonomy (NCBI): domain Eukaryota; kingdom Metazoa; phylum Chordata; class Chondrichthyes; order Orectolobiformes; family Hemiscylliidae; genus Chiloscyllium; species Chiloscyllium punctatum. The sequence continues at coordinate 104,345,343 of NC_092751.1, forward strand.
GTGAACGGCCTCCTTCCCCACTCTAGGAATTCTACAAACAGATGGAAGAATATGAGAATCGAGCAAGAATGCGAGATGGGATTTGACCGAACATGTGGGTAAGACTTGATGAACCAAATGGCCTTTTTGTTTCCATAACATTCCTGTTTAAAAGCAATCCAAAGTCATGCCAATAATAGTGAGTTGTAACCAAGAACGATACACCGAGTCTGAGATTGGGGCACTCTGGTTTTAGGTTGGTATACTGAGGCTATGATTTGTTGCTGGAAGGTTAGGAGGCTGATTGGAGCATTTAAATAAGTTTTGGTAATTTCAATGTCGCAAATTCTGGTGCGCTGACTTCCTGAAACCCCACTCACCCTCAAATACAAACCAGGCTTTAACTTTCAGTACAAGATTCCAAATTCAATTTTCAAATTGCAGAAAGAAACCTGGAGTATGGCTGCAGTAGGAATCAGCTTAATGACTGAAGAATGAAATCAAAGGTCCTCAAATCAAGCCAATCCTTAATTTCCTTTCATTTTAGCACTTTATCATTGATTCTGCGGAGTAGCATTTCAAAATGCTGTTCCTGTCCAGTGTGTCCATACAAAATCCCTCTCTGTTCAACGTAGTCACTCAAAATTAGCAGAGAGGACTGTGACATGACAACATAGACAATAGGTACAGGAGTAGGCCATTCAGCCCTTCGAGCCTGCACCGCCATTCAATATGATCATGGCGGATCATTCCTAATCAGTATCCTCTTCCTGCCTTATCTCCATACCCCTTGATTCCACTATCTTTGAGAGCTCTATCTAACTCTTTCTTAAATGAATCCAGAGACTGGGCCTCCACTGCCCTCTGGGGCAGAGCATTCCACACAGCCACCACTCTCTGGGTGAAGAAGTTTCTCCTCATCTCTGTCCTAAATGGTCTACCCTGTATTTCTAAGCTGTGTCCTCTGGTTCGGCATTCCCCCATCAGCGGAAATATGTTTCCTGCTGCCAGAGTGTCCAATCCTTTCATAATCTTATATGTCTCAATCAGATCCCCTCTCAGTCTTCTAGCTCAAGGATATACAAGCCCAGTCACTTCAGTCTTTCAGTGTAAGGTAATCCCGCCATTCCAGGAATTGACCTCGTGAACCTACGCTGCACTCCCTCAATAACCAGAATGTCTCTCCTCAAATTTGGAGACCAGAACTGCACACAGTACTCCAGGTGTGGTCTCACCAGGGCCCTGTACAGCTGCAGAAGAACCTCTTTGCTTCTATACTCAATTCCTCTTGTTATGAAGGCCAGCATGCTATTAGCCTTCTTCACTACCTGCTGTACCTGCATGCTTGCCTTCATTGACTGGTGGACAAGAACACCCAGATATCTTTGTACTGCCCCTTTACCTAATTTGATACCATTGAGGTAGTAATCTGCCTTCCTGTTCTTGCCACCAAAGTGGATAACCATACATTTATCCACATTAAACTGCATCTGCCATGCATCTGCCCACTCACCTAACTTGTCCAGGTCACCCTGTAATCTCCTAACATCCTCATCACATTTCACCCTGCCACCCAGCTTTGTATCATCAGCAAATTTGCTAATGTTATTGCTGATACCATCTTCTATATCATTAACATATATCGTAAAAAGCTGTGGTCCCAGCACGGATCCCTGTGGTACCCCACTGCCATTCCGAAATGGAGCCATTTATCAAAATTTATCAACATCTTGTATCAGGACAGTGACAGAATACTTTCCACTGAATAACTGTCACACCTTGGGTCTTTTACAGCTTTTTAAAGATCACTGGAGAAAAGGAGGACAATGTTGTGTTTTATATTCAATCAGAGTTTATTTTTTCAAACCATTGGGAAGTGAACAGTGATCAAAGTGGGATAATTAATTAAAACAAGATGATGAATACATAATCACTGTCAATTGCTGGAAAACTTACCTGGTTCGCTAAAGGAGTGAAATCTGCCATCCTTACCTGGTCTGGCCTACATGTGACTCCAGACCCACAGCAATGTGGGTGACTCTTACCTGCCCTCTGGGCAATTAGGGATGGGCAATATGGAATATAATGTGGAGAAATGTGAGCTTATCCACTTTGATAGGAGGAAAGGATATGCAGAGTATTTCTTAAATGGTGAGTGGTTGGAAAGTGTAGATATACAAAGGGACCGAAGTGTCCTGAAAGCTAACATTGTGGGTGCAGCAAGTTGTTAGGAAGCTTCATGAAATGATAGCCTTTATTGCAAGAGGATTTGAGTAGAGAAATAGCACAATCTTGCTTCAGTTGTGTAGGAACTTGGTTAGACTGCATCTGGAGTACTACACAGCTTTGGTCTCCCTATCTCAGGAAAGATATTATTGCTATAGAGACAGTACCACAAAGGTTCACCAGATTTCTCCCTGGGATATTGGGAATGTCCTAGAAAGGGGAATAGGGCAAACTGGGCTTGTACTATTGAGAGTTTCAAAAGAATAAGAGATAGTCTCTTTGGGAAACTTACAAAATATAGAAAGGGATAGACAGGGTAGATGCAGGTATGATATTTCCCCATGAATTGGGAGTCTAGAATCTGGGAGCATAACTTAGGTCTGAGATAAGGAGAATTTTCTTTTACTCAGGATTGTGAACCTTTGTAATTCTCTGCTGTGGAGGGCTGTGGAAGCTCAGTCTTTGAGTCTGTTGAAGATAGAGACTGAGATTATCAATGACATACAGGGTTATGGGGATGGGGTGGATAAAAGACACTGAAGTGTTCGATCAGCAGTAATTGTATTGAAGGGTGAGGCAGGTTCCTAAAGCTGACCTGCTGTTTCATTAACCTATATTCCCAGTAAGGGCTGGCTTAGTCAACGATACCCACAAGCTGTGAATGAGAAAGAAAAGGGGGGATGTCAGCCTGACGAATGTATCACTCACTGTTCACTTCCCAATGGTTTGAAAAAATAAACTCTGATCGAATACAAAACACAACATTGTCCTCCTTTTCTCCACAAATACTTGCAAGTTTAGAATCACGCAACCTCAGTCCAGTTGGATGTCATTGGCAAATCAAGACTGCACTAGCTCTTTCAAAAAGCAATTCAACTGGTCACCACAGCCTTGCAATAGTTTTCCTTATCAGGTATTTTGCTAATGCCCTTCTGAAAGTTATTATTGAATCTGTTTCCAATGCCTTTTCAGATAGTGAATTGTGGATCATAACAACTCACTTACTGCTCTCTCATGCAGGAAAATATCCACCTCGCATCATTAGTATCTGTAGAATCTCACTTTCAGAAATCTGAAAGCCAATTACTCTCAGTCACCAACACCAATTTCTGATCTCAAGTTTCCTTATAAACTGAATTTGAATTTAAAAAGGATCACTGCAGTACACATGGTCTTAAGCAAAGGTGATACAATCGATGAAAATCCTTCCTTCATGTTGCACGGAAAGATTAAGTCCCTCAGGTCATTAGAGCTAAGTCTCATCATCTGAAGATCCATTTAACATCAACTAAATGGAATCGTGTGCCAATGACAAATGTGGTGCAGAGACTTTTACAGCTCCCTCAAAACAACAAGTTAAACACACTTTACATTCATGACTGCTAGGTTTTAGTTAGGGATGAATAAATTAAATATATGGCATTGAGAAACATTATTGCCTATAATTCCTGTGGGATACAAGATTTCAAGGGGGAATGAAGGTGACCATGTCGCAGTGATGTAAAAACACAATAGCTATTCTATGCACAGCAAGATAGCACAAAAATGGTACTCTTCTTTCATCCCTGTCCAGACCAGCATGTTTGCCCATCCCTAGATGCCCAGGAAGCAGCTAAGAGTCAAACACATTGCTGTGGACCTGGAATCAAATGTCAGCTAGACTGGGTAAGGGTGGCCCATCCTTCCTGAAAGGACATTCATAAACTGGACCATTGACGCTGGTTTCATGGTCATAATTAGCTTTTTGCTGATGTCAAATGCACTATGATGGGATTTGAACCTATATGCTCAGAACATTAACCCGAAGTTTGACATTCGTAGCTCAGAGTCAATACCGCAATGCCTTGCATCCCCTGGGGAAAAGAAAAGCTCTCAGGAATACTGGAGAACCAAGGGTCTAGTAAAGATGGGGAGCTATTCATAAAAAAGTGGAACTGGATAATCAATGGAACTGAAATTTAGTAAAGCCCATTGTGACAATACTATGGCTTTAAGAGGTGTATTTGCTCCAGAGTTTTTTTTATGAAGAAAGGTTGTGACAGAGGTGACTGGTGGTCTGCTCCAAAGTCAATAAAATAAATCACTTCTGAGGCCTTGAGACTTTTTAAAAATTGGAACAACAGAAGCAGCCTTAATGGGTGGAGTCAGGTTGCCACAGTACCAAGATTTTTAGTTTACATTTTTCAGTAGCAGTTGCTGGGTCTTGAAGCTGAGTTTGGAAACTGCAGTACATCACTCCCTGCTACTCTCTTCCTCTCTCTCTCTCTCTCTCACACACACTCTCACACACACACACACAGTTTTCTCTTTATGTTTTTCCTCCTGGACCAGAGAATTACACGTGAGACAATCTACTTTACTGAATTTATCTTTGCCAAGAGTGTGTTTATGGGATGTTATTATATTGGAAGTTACTATTTAGTAGTTAAACAATCTATTGTTCTGTTAAGTTTTCCAGTAGACTTAAGTTTTTCTAATTTCTTATTTCTTTTGTTGTATTTTAATCATGGTGTCTGAATAAAATTTGTTTTACTTCAAACCTGGTAGTTAGGCCAATCGAATTGCACCTGGAACACAATGCCTGGCACTTGTCTTCAAAGCATTAGGGTCGAGGCTATCTCCTTAATATATTCTGAGAGTTTGGCCTGGTCCATAACACCGTGGAGTTGGAAATCTGCAGTCTAGAGAGAAGTACGTGGCTGTAGATTATAGCTGATGCCTTGATGGTCATTCTGCAAAACTGGTATGGTCCTTACAGACTGAGGGGCAACAGATGTAATATCACTCATTAAGAAATGGGACAGAGTGAGAAAGGGAAGAACAGACCGAATACCCAAATCTCAGAAGGAGGGAAAATGTTAGAATCTGTTCCAAAGAGTGTGATAACTGGAAATTATAAAAATAAAGGTCTGATTTCGTGGAGTCAATGCGGCTTTATGAAAGATAAGTTTCATACAACTGAAGATTGAGAATGTTACAAGCAGAATAGATAAGAAACCAGTGAATGTGGTGTATTTGGATTTTCAGAAGGCTCTTGATAAAGTCTGCTACCAAAGAAATTATGAAACAAAATTGGAGCAGATGGGATTTAGGGTAGTACACTGACATGGATTGAGAACTGGCTAACAGACAGAAAGTAAAAAGTTGGAACAAATGAGGCATTATCAGATGGGAGGGCATTGGCCAATGGGATCTAGATGGCCACAATCTACATCACTGTCGTGGATGTGGGCACTAAATGTGTGATTTCTATGTTTGTTGATGACACAAAACTAGATGGAAATGTGTTTTGAGGAGAAGGATGTGTGTGTGTGTGTGTGTGTGTGTGTGTGTGTGTGTGTGTGTGTGTCTGTGTGTGCACATGTGCATGCATGCCTGCATTTGTATGTATGTGTTTTAGTGGAGCCCACTGGACCTTTCTGATGTGGAGTTTGATATCAAAATGATCATCGTGACTCCCTAAAATTCAGCTACCATAAACTTCAAATAAAAGGACCTGAAAAGATATTTGAGTTTCGGAGTACAGGGCTTGATGGGAGCTTTTCAAGAGGGAGTGTGATGCCTCTGAGTTGATTAGATCAATGAAAATTTCCCAACAGTAACCCCCTGATGAAAAATAATGCTTTCTGAGCCGATTTCTCCACACTGCATGAGCAATTACAGTGCTGTATTTGGAACAATGCTGAGTGCAGGGATGGCTTAGGGGAGCAAAAATCAAACAATTTCAAAATTACTGAAGTTCAGAAACCGGGGAAAGGAATGTATCAATTGCTTTTCCCAACTGAGGGCCCTTTTCAATCAACATTTGAAGGAAGTGGAGTGTACATGAAGTCTGCTTCCAGATGGCCAAGGAGTAAGACTAAGAAATTGGAGGAACATCTGTAATAACATCCTGGGACTGTACGGCAGCTCTGCTGGATTAACTTGATCTTCCTGGATAACTGGCCTATACTTCACTGTGGCCAACATGAGACAGCAGTGCTCAGTGGAGCATCACTAGATCCCGACCCCAGTAAATGACTAAGTGATCCCTGACACCTGTCTGCTCAACGGTGCAAAGAGCTCTCATTCAATGTAAAAATAAGCACAACTTGGGTCCAATGGATCACCAGGCCAACTAGTTTCCTAAACAGTGAGAGATTGGGAAGCATTGATGACTAAAGGGACCTGAGTATCAGAGAGTCATGGAGACGTACAACATGGAAACAGAACCTTTGGTCCAACCAATCCCAAACTAAACTAGTCTTACCCTGCCTGTTTTTTGGTCCATATCCCTTCAAACATTTATTATTTATTTACCTAAATGTCTTCCAAATGTTGTAATTGTAACTGTATCCACCACCTTATCTGGAAGTTCTATCCTGACACGAACTAGCCTCTGTATAAAAAAATTACACGGTATATCTTTTTTTTAAACTTTTCTCACCTTAAAAATATCTCCTATCGTCTTGAGATCCCCTCACCCTAGGGAAAAGGCACCTACCATTCACCTCACCTAGACCCTCATGATTTCATAAACCTCTTCCAGGTCACCCCTCGACCGCCTACTTTCAGTGAAAACAATCCCAGCCTATCCAGCCTATCCTTATAACTTTTGTCTTTGTGCACGAGTCATCAAAAATTAACATAAGCAGGCGCAGCGAGCAGTTCAGAAAGTAAATTGACCACTTTGGTGGAAGATTTCAGTACAGAAGTCGAGCTGTCTTGCTGTAATTATGTACAGCCTTGGTGAGACTGCACTTGGGTATTGTGCCCAGTTTTGGTCTCTTTAATGAAGAAGAGAAACACTTGCCATCAGTAAGTGCACCAATCTGATCCCTGGGATGGTTCTGCTGTTCTATGAGGAGGGATCATTCTAGGATCTTAAAAGAAGTGACCAGTGAGATAGTGGATGCATTGTTTTGTTGTTCCAAACAATCTTGATTTAGGGAAGAGACCATCTGATTGGACAATAGCAAATGTAACTCCTTTATTCAAAAGAGAAGGGAAACAGAAAGGAGGAAACTTCAGATCAGTTGGCTTATCATCTACCAGAGGGAAAAACCTTGTGAAATTCACCGATGACTCAAAGACGGGTGGCAACATAAGCTGTGAGGAGGATACAAAAGTACAGAATCAGATTAAGTGAGTGGACAAAGATCTGGCAAGAGTAGTATAATGTGGAAAAATGAGACATTGCCCATTTTGGAAGCCTATGGCTTATGAGAGAATGCTCTAGTGCATGAATTGGAAAATGTTAGTATGCAGCTGCAGCAAGTAATTAAGAAATGCAATTGAGTATTATCACTTATTGCAAGGCAAATGCTTCAGTTAAACAGAATAATGAAGAGACTGTGCACAGATTTGGTTTCCAAGTTGAAGAGGGACTAGTTGAGAGATGGCTTACCAAACCAATATTTGAAAGGAGAGGACTGTCTTATGAGGAAAGATTGGACAGACTAAGCTTTTCTCATCTGGAGTTTAGAAAACTACATTCTCCAAATAGCAGCCTGTGATCGTTGACAGCTGAAAAATGTGTTGCTGGAAAAGCACAGCAGGTCAGGCAGCATCCAAGGAGCAGGAGAATCAACGTTTCGGGCATGAGCCCTTCTTCAGGGATCGTTGACAGGCAGCTTGCCCACCTGTTTCATCACAGAGGCTCCAGAGGCAATCCTTACCCAATGCTGCTCTGTAGTGTTAGCCTGGAGTCTGTGCTCTTGATGGATTTGAATTTCCAAGCCTCTGATACGGAGGTAAATGTAACCACAGTTGAGCAAAACCTAACCCCGCAGAACTTAGCTTCTGACAACATGGTGAAAATAATAGCAATTTATTTCTACACTGTTGCTACACAGGGTGCAAAGGATAAAGAGCAGTCTAACCAGTCTATGCTGGTATTATGTACAGCCTTGGTGAGACTGCACTTGGGTATTGTGCCTAGTTTTGGTCTCTTTAATGAAGGAAAGGTATACTTGCCATCAACAAGTGCAATGATGGTTCAGCAATCTGATCCTTGGGATGGTTCAGTCCAGGGTAAAGCGAGAGAGAGAGAGAGAGAGAGAGAGAGAGAGAGAGAGAGAGAGAGAGAGAGAGAGAGAGAGAGAGAGAGAGAGAGAGAGAGAGAGAGCCGAGGGCCAAGAGAGAGAATGTTTATGCACGACTCAAGACTCATCCCATCCTTTCTCACTTAAACCCCTGATCATTACTCTCTATTCATATCCCTGCAGTGTGGATAAAGGCCATTTGCCCCATCAAGTCTGCACCAATCCTTAAAGATCATCCCACCTACAGCCAGCAACCCCCCTCCCTACCCTAGTAACCCCGCATTTTCCATGGCTTAATCCACCTGCATATCTTTGGTCTGTGGGAGGAAACCAGAGCACCCTGAGGAAACCCACGCTGACACGGGGGAGAACATACAAGCTCCACACAGACAGTCGCCCGGGGATGGGATCGAACCCCTATGGCTGGAATTGTGAGGTAGCAATACTGACCACAGAGCTACCGATTCCCCATCTCTCACATGTGCTTGTCCAGTTTCACCTTAAATGCATCTAGACTATTAATTTCATCAACTCCCCACAATCTCACCCTTTTTATGGCTGTCACTGCTCTAGATTAAACTGAAGAGATGGTGTTGGGATGCAGAGTCACCATGATCCCAAAGGATAATGGAGAAGGTTCAAGGGCCAGCTTCTGTCCCTACTGGAGCGAGCAACTTTTTTTAATAAAATGGAGCAGCATTCCACAGAGATATAAAAGAAGTACTTTGAATATTCTTCAGGCTAGGTGAATGAGCTGGGTGAAAGCTAAATGGCTGTTTCCTGGCTCTTGAGTAGGTGAATGTCAAGCCTTAACACATTGCATAAGCTCAGCTCTCTGCTCACCAGCATTTTAATTCCGATTCCTAATTACAAACACCGCAGGTGTGTAGCATGCACACAATGCAGACTGCATGAACAGCTGGTACCTATTCATCTCTGCCAAACAGAGCTTGGGTAGCAGAATCTGAATAACAAAAATATACAACAGCTAAGGGTGAAACATGACAAAGATTGGGGTGCAGCGAGGGATGAGAATTTGGTAAACCGTCCTCATCCTGCTGCTCCAAGGGAGGGACCCACCTGTGATGAAGTAGCTCAGCTCTGCGTTCAGACCATCGTCACTGTCGCTACAGTTGAGCTGGACCACCCTGTGATCCCTGGGCACGTCCTCGGAGAGAGAGATATCATATACAGCTGGGTGAAATGTAGGAACCTCGTCATTTATGTCCAGCACTGAAACAAACAACAATTTAAAGGAGGAAGTTGGTGTTAAGAACTAAACACGAAAGGCAATGGAACAGTGGTACTCTCACGAGACTAATCATCTAAAGACCGAGGTATCGCTCTAGCGACCGGGATTCAAATCCAATCAAGGCATGAAATCAACAGGTTTGGTGCTGGTTAGAATCACAGAAACCTACAGTGTGGAAACAGGCCCTTTGGCCCATCAAGTTAACACTGACCCTCTGAAGAGCATCCCACCCAGAAACACCTCCCACACCACTGCATTTCCCAAGGCTAATTCACACAGCCTGCACATCCCCGGATACTGTGGGCAATTTCCCATGGCCAATCCACCCTAACCTGCACATCTTTGGATTGTGAGAGGAAACCAGAGCACCCAGAGGAAACCCACTCAGACACAGGGAGAATGTGCAAACTCCAAGGGTGGAATCAAACCCGGGTCACTGGTACTGGGAGGCAGCAGTGCTAACCACTGAGCCACCGTTAGGTGGACTGTCCAGACTACATTGCACTTCACTGTCCAGGGATGTGCAGGCTAGGTGGATTAGCTGTGAGATTTATGGAGATAGGAGGGGGGGACTCTTAGGAGAGTTGGTGTAGACTCAATGGGCAAAATTGCACTGTAGGGCATTCTATGATTCTAACAAAAATCTGGAATTAAGAATCCAATGTTGACCATGAAACTGGTGGGAGGAGAAACCCACTTGGTTCACTTGGGAAGGAAACTGCCAACTTTTCCAGGCACAGCCTGTGTGTGTCACAGCAATGTGGCTGAATCTGAACTGTCCCTTTGAACAATCCAAGCCAGCAGGGCCCACATCCTGGGAATGAACTTTTAAGGAAATGGGCTTCAAAAAAGCCAGAAGAATGGATTCTTCCAACCTTGCTCAGAGACAAGTTGCACTCATCAGGACAAAGGCAAGAATGCAAATCCTCAGCCAAGGAGCTGTTGTGGTGTTGTGGTAATGTCTCTGCCTCTAAGCCAGGAAGCCCAGGTTCAAGTCTGACCAACTCCAGCGGTGTATCATAACATGTCTGAACAAGTTGATTAAAATGACAATAAATGTGCAAGTTGAGGGGCTGTTGTGGTGTAATGGTAGTGCCCCTATTCCTGAGCCAGGAGGTCTGGGTTCAAGCCCCACCTGTTCCAGAGATGTATCTGAATGGATCAATTAAAATTATCTACACAGCTTCAGCTGATCAGAATCAACTAATAAACACCCGGCCTCCTGAGGTAGAAATTATTGTGAGTGCTTGAAGTTTGGCATTCTTGCATTTGTCCTGATGAGTGCAGAACAAATGACCTTCGATTCAGATGAGTCCCCATCATTGAGCTCCAACCTCCTCCTCCTCCTCCAATACAATAAGAGTAGAGGGCAGCTTGGTGGCTCAGTGTTTAGCACTGTGGTGTCGCAGTGCTAGAGACCTAGGTTCAATTCCAGCCTCGGGTGACTGTCTGTCTGGAGTTTGCATGTTCTCCCTGTGTCAGTGTGGGTTTCCTCTGGATACAATAGCAGCAGTGGACAAGTAATGGTTCACTTCTTCAAATACCTTTCTCTACTTTCTGCCCCACACTCTCGGGGGATGACACCTCTGTGAGTGAGTGGGAAGGGGTGTAGCCGCAGCAAAAACATAAAGTGCTAGCGAAACTCAAGCTCGGCTCCGAAGCAGATTCATACTGGACTCGGAATGTTAACTCTGTTTTTCTCCCTCCACAGATGGGTCAGGCCTGCTGAGTTTCTCCAGCAATTTATGTGCTAGGTGTGGGTAAACCGATTTAATTCATTCATGCACACAGTCCTTCCTGAAATTTGGAGGTCTTGTAAAATACTGTTCTCCTGTCAGTGCTATTGATCCAGGACTTTTCAAAATTGTTATTGCTTACCCCTGATGGTCAGGGTGCTGGTGGAGCTCCTCGGTACCATCCCTGCGTCTCTGGCTATCAACCTCAAGTAATACTCCGCTATCTGCTCTCGGTCCAGCGTCGTGGTCGACGTGATTAATCCTGTGCTGGAGTTGAGCACAAAGTCCAACCTGGGCATGCCCACTTGCATAGAGTACGTGACCACCCCATTGGAGCTCTCGTCCGGATCCAGCACTGAGACCTGGTGTTGGAGAGAGGGAAGCAGAACTGTACCTGGGAACAGTCTGAAAGGGAGCAAGACAAACCAGGAGGGGGCAGGAGGGGACAGAGAGGGGAGAGGAGAGGAGAGGAGAGGGAGGGGACCAGAGGGGCCAAGAGGAGGAAGGGAGGGGACAGGAAGGCATTGGAGAGGAAAAGGACTAGGAGGGTGGGAAAGGAAGGTGTCGAGAGGCGACGGGAAGGCTCTGGAAGGGAATGGAGGGGGGGAGAGGAGGGTGAAAAGAGGGGGAAAGGAGGCAAAATGTGGGGAAAAGGAGGGGAAGAGAGGGGACAGCAGGGGACAGGAGGGGAGAAGATGGGACAGATGGGGAGGAGAAGGGAGTGGGAGGAGGGAAAGAGGGGGAAGGGAGTTGAAGGGAGGTGGAGGGATGGGGGAAGGAGGGAATGGGAATGTGAGAGAAGATGGGGAAGGGGCAATACTCTTTGTGAGCACAGGAAGGAGGAGGCCAGTCAAGGTGGTCCCCACAGGAGGGGAGGGGAAAAACATCACCGGCCAGAGAGTGAGAGACAGGAGAGAAAGCTGGAGGAGGTCTCAGGAACAGGAGATGGTGATTCAATGAAGGGAGCTGAAGACAAACACAAAGAATAATAGGCCATTCATCCCCTCGATTACATCATGGCTGGTCTCTTATAGTTTATCTCTATCTTGTATTGGTTCTGGAACTATCAAGTGCTTTGGCCAGTAATAATCTATCAAGCGCAGTTTCAAAAACGTTCAATTGAACCCCAGAACCTACAGCCTTTCGTGGAAGAACATTCTGGATTTTGGAAAAAAACAGGTACTGATTTGAGGAATGTTCAAAGTTCAGGACATTAAATTGCTGCCACAGGACAGAGGGTTTCCCAGCACAAATCCTGCAGTTTTCTCCTGGGTTTGTATTTCCAGAACCTTCCATGGTCTGTACTTGATGAGCTGTCCTCGTCATGAGATCAGGGAATTGTCGCTCGTCTGTGATTGTAAGGTGCAGACCCACTTTAAAGCACTTTGCTGCCGATGTGGAGTGGTCAGCTCATGATAAGTATTAAATAGGTAAAATAATCTCAAAGGGAACAACAACTTACACCAAATGAGAGGAAAATGTGCTGATTAGTCACAGTCACAGAGTCATACAGACCCTTCGGCCCAACTAGTCTGTGCCGACCATAATCCCAAACTAAACTAGTCCCACCTGCCTGGTTCTGGCCCATATCCCTCCAAACATTTCATATTCATGTACTTATGCAAATACTTTTTAAATATTGTAACTCTATCCACATCCACCACTTCCCCTGGAAGTTCATTCAACATACAAACCACTCTCTGTGTAAAAAAGTTGCCCCTCATGTCTTTTTTAAATCTTTCTCCTCTCACCTTAAAAATATACTGCCTGGTTTTAAAATCCATCACCTTAGGGAAAGGACACCTGCCATTAACCCTATCTATACCCCTTGTGATTTTAAAAACCGGTATAAGGTCATCCCTCAACCTCCTAATCTCCAGTGAATAAAGTCCCAGCCTAATCAGCCTCTCCCTATAACTCAAACCTCCCATTCATGGCAACATCCTGGTAAATCTCTTCGGAACCAGCTCCAGCTTAATCGTATCCTTTCTATAACAGGATGACCAGAACGGAGCACAGCAATCCAGAAGAGGCCTCGTATCCTGTACAACCTCAACATGGCATCCCAACTCTGTACTCAAAGAACTGAGTAAAGAAGCTAAACACCCTCTTAACAACCCTGTCTACATGGGATACAGACTTCAAAGAATCGTCTACCTGAATCCCTTGGTCTTTCTGTTCTAAACAAAGTTGGCAAGTCAACCGTGAATCAGCGATGCTTTCTCATGCAGTATGAATTGTAGTTCCCTTTGAAATTTGGAATTCTTGCATTTGTCCTGATGAATGCAAGATGAAACATTTTGTCAGCAATTTTCCCCTTTCGGAAATATGTATATTTTCTGGTACTGTGCCACTCCTTACCTTCACTAATTTAAAGTTTCCACATACTTAGGGCTGGGGTAAGTGCATTTGGACCTGTGGCAGAGCTGACAACAGACTGAAGAGTTTCCAGTGGTCAGGAGTCCAATCCTCCTCACTTAGAAGATGAAGATAGGAGCATGAGCAGGCCTTTCAGCCGTTTGAGCCTGCTCCGCCATTCATCACGGTCACGGCCTAGCGTCCAACTCAATAACCTAATCCTGCTTTCTCCCTATAACCTTTGATCCCATTCTCCCCCAGCCATCTCTTGAATACATTGAATGTTTTAGTATCAACTCCTTCCTGTGGTAATGAATTCCACAGGCTCATCACTCTTTGGATGAAGAAATGAGTCCTCATCTCTGTTCTACCCCAAATCCTCAGACTGTTCCTCCGTTCTACACCCATCATCGGGAATGCCCTCCCTGCATCTACCCTGTCTAGTCCTGTTAGAATTTTATAAGCCTGTATGAGATCTGCCCTCAGTTGTCTGAACTCCAGAGCAAACAATTTTAACTGAACATCGCACATTTGTCCTAGGGGTGCTCTGTGTAGTTATACTACGGTCTTATTTTGAACAAGGAAGAAGCTTGCAATGCTGGAAAAGCACTAGGAGAAGGTGAGGCCTGCAGATGCTGGAGATCAGAGTCGAGAGTGTGGTGTTAGAAGAGCACAGCAGGTCAGGCAGCATCTGAGGAGCAGGAGAATCGACGTTTCGGGCATAAGCCCTTCATTGGGAATGAGCGATGTTTCGGGCATAAGTGATGAAGGGCTTAAGGCCGAACCTCGATTCTCCTGCTCCTCGGATGCTGCCTGACCTGCTGTGCTTTTCCAGTACCACACTCTCGACTCTGATCTCCAGCATCTGCAGTCCTCACTTTCTCCTAGACGTTTGCAATGACCTGGAAGCAATTACCTGAAAAATGGATGAAGAAACAGGCAGACCCTCTGGAACCTCGGCAGTGTATGGCAGGTTTTGGAAAACTGGGTCATTGTCATTGAGATCCAGCAGGTTTACAGTAACAGTGGTGCTACTGGAGGCTTGTAGTGGAGGCCTTCCCCCTGCAACAGAATAAAGGGATAAGGCAACAGAGAACACAAGGACATAGAAACATCAAAACGCAGAAAACTAGGAACAAGACTTGGCCATTCGGCCCTTCCAGCCTGATCCAACAGGCTAACCAACTGAGTACCCTGTTCCCCCTTTCTCCCCATGCCCTTTGATCCCTTTAGCCTTAAGAACTATACCTAACTCCTTCCTGAAAACATTAAATGATTGGCATTCAACCAATTTCTGTGGCAAACAATTCCACAGGCCACACCATTCTCCAGGTGAAGAAACTTCTCCTTATGTCAGTCCTAAATGGCCTACTCTCTATTATTAAACTGTGACCCCGAGTTCTGGATTCCCCAGTCATTGGGAAAATCCTTCCTGTGTTTATCCTGTCTTCGTCTCGACATCAAGAAATGGGAGACGATGCAGGCCACTGGGCCCATCAAGCCAGTCCCACCACTAAACGAGCCCAGGGCTGACCTTCTCCCTCAATTTCACAATCCTGATTCCTCGGCACATTCCTCAATGTCTAAAACCCTCCTGACCTCAGTCTTGAGTACATCCAGGGAAAGGGCATCAACAGCCATCTGGGATACAGAAAATGACTGAATACCTACAGTGGGCAAGCAGACCATTCAGCCCATCAGGTCCACACCGATCCGCTGAAGTGCACCCCACCCAGACCCACCCTATCCCTGGAACCCTACATTTCCCATGGCCAATTCACCTGACCTGCACATCTTTGGACTGTGGGAGGAAACCAGAGCGCCCGGAATAAACCCACACAGACACAGGGAGAATGTGCAAACTCCACACAGACAGTCAGCGATGGGTGGGATGTGAACCCAGGTCCCTGATGCTGAGAGGTAGCAGTGCTAACCATTGAGCCACTGTGCAACCCCATATCAGTTGCATTGCTGGGTCTGGAGTCACATGTTGGCCTGACAGGGTAACAGCAGCAGATTTCCTTCCCTGGAGGAATTAGTGAACAAGGTGAGTTTTTACAATAATTCACATGGTTGGCACGGTCACAGTTAATGAGACTAGCTTTCAATTTCTGTACATGAGGAATTGTGAAATTTGTTTCCTGAACATGCTGCTGCAGAATTTTGACTGCGATGAGTGTAGCTAGGGCACAGCAAGAGCAAAGGCACATGTTGCGTGCTTTCCCAATTATGAATCCAACTGCTGTGAAGACTTGCAGCAAAGAAGGAAAGACCTTCCAAATTACAACACATCATGTTAGCAAGATAAGAAGCTGCTCCATTAGCAGGGTGCCAATCACTCAGTGTACACAAGAGATAAGCTCCGGAGCACTGCCAATAGAATGACTGACAAGCACAAAGACCAGTGTGAAAATAGAAGAGAAGGAACACGATTTCCCTGATGCAGCAAGGTGTCCCTTATAAAGTGCACTGTCGGCACCATTCGGGCATTCACATACAGCAAGGGAAGAGAGGCAAAACCACTTTGATCAGCTATGGGGGTGTAGTAGCAGCAGCACAGCATCATGTTATTTATGAATGGGTCCCATACAGAGTGGTGAGAATTTCTCTTGGCCATCTCCTCAGTGTCAGTGAGTATGTTGGATGAAAATGGACTGTCCTGTGGGGACTTAGAAGAATAGAGTGCTGCTAACAATCAAATAAGGATGACCTGATGTCTTTTTCAAACTACATGAATGCTGAAGGAATGAATTTACATTTATATTTTGTCTTTTGTGTTGTGAGCATCTCCCAAATGGTTTAACCACCAATGAAGTACTTTGGTGAAGAACTCACTGTTGAAATTAGCAGCTGTGTTTCCTTATACAGTCTGTTCTGATACAACGCAACAGTTCCATTCCCATACGATCCCTCATTATAAGAAAATTGAGTAATAACTGTGCCATTTAAACCAATGAGACTGGAATCGCATTATAGCCAATATAGCTAAGGAAAATTTGCATCCTACAAATAAAAATCTAAATTCTTCAATTGGATTATAGCCAATTCGTGTTGAAGAAACATATGTTACAGCAGAACCAACTATAGATGAGTCCAACCATCTTCAATGCTTTGATTTATCTCACATTGATATGTCTTTTTTTCAAGTTTTTCTCTGCACCATCTCCTGTATCCACATTTTTGCATTTGCGAATGGTCTCTCCCTACCTTCAAACTCATCGCTGTCACGATAGTAATGGTCACCAGCACCTGATCCCCTGCCCTGGTGTTTTGAGATTCGTGCTATGTTTTACAAAGAGCACACGATCAAAGTATATGATTGAGGACTGAAGGTTGGACTCTCATTGGGGGGTTCAATTAACCTTCCAAACCTCCTCACCCTCTTGTTTCCGGGTTGCTCCAAACCCCTTCAGGAAGCCCGCAGGTTTGTTCCTGGTTAATGGACCACTCTCAATTTATTAAGCAAAATGGGAAGACAATTCCAGGAAAATGCGATATTAGCTTGTGGCATGGTGGCTCAGTGGTTAGAACAGCTGCCTCACAGTGCCAGGGACCCAGGCTCGATGCTGCCCTCAGCTGACAGTCCGTACGGAGTTTGCACGTTCCCTCTGTGTCTGTGTGGGTTTCCCCCTACAGTCTGAAGATGTGCAGGGTTAGGTGGATTGGCCATGCTAAATTGCCTGTAATTTGTAGGCTAGATGGATTAACCATGGGAAATGCAGAGTTATAGGGTAGGGGGATGTTCTTTGGTGGGTCAGCGTGGACTTGGTAGGCCGAATGGCCTGCTTCCACACTGCATAGATTCTGTGATCTCTTGATTGCTTCACAAGATCACCAATAACTCACGATCTGTGACTGACACAACGATTTTCCTCATCATCTCAGCATCCTTGGCAGCTGTATTCTCGCGGTCTAACACCACTCCAGATGTGCGGATTTTCCCTGTGGTCCTGTTGATTCGGTAGAATGGATTGGGAGGGTTGATGGTGTACACAACGGAACCATTCTCACCCCGGTCTGGGTCAAAGGCTGACACCTGTGGAAGACAGGCCCGTGACACTGTTGTCCAATTTTATTCAATCAGTAAAGTGTTTAAACACATTGGGGGCGAGAGGGTGGAGGGAGAGGAGGTGAGGGAAGGAGGGAGAGAGGGAGGAGGGACACAGGGAAAGACGTAGGGGACAGAAGGGTGGAGGGGTTGAGGGAGGAGGGGGACAGGGTGGAGGGGAGGGGGAGGAGGCAGTGGGGAGAGAATGGGGAAGGAGAGAGGGAGGAGGGATAGACTGAGGAGGTGGAGAGGGGAGGAGGCAGATGGGGAGAGAAGGGGGAGGGAGGGAAAGGAGGAGGGATAGAGCAAGGAAGGGGAGAAGGTGAACAGGGAGAGGGTGGAGGAAGAGAAGGGAGGAGGTGGAGTGGGGAGGCAGGAGATGGGGAGAGAATGGGAAAGGAGAGAGGGAGGATGCGTAGAGTGAGGAGGTGGAGAGGGTGGAAGGAGATGGAGAGAGAAGGGGAGGGAGAGAAGAGAGGAGGGGTAGAGCAAGGAGGAGGAGGAGAGGGTGGAAGAAGGAAAGGCAGGAGGTGGAGCGGGGAGGTGGGAGATGGGGAGAGAAGTTGGTGGAGAAAAGGGGGAGGGAGAGAAGAGAAGAGGGGTAGACGGAGGAGTAGTAGTGGAGGAGGGTGAGAGGGAGAAGGGGGACGGAGCAAAGAAGGGGAGGGAGCAGAGAAGGAGAGGAAGAGTAGGGAGAGAGAGATTGGGCAGGGTGGGAAGGTGGAGCTGAAGGGGAGAGGAGAGTTGGGGAGGGGGATGAGTAGAGTGTGGAAGAGGGAGGAAGTGAGAAAGTGGGATTTGGGAGAGGGGGTGTTTTGCGAGCGAGGATGGGGGCAGGAGGGGACGTAGGACCAGGAAACAAAGATGCAAATGTTAAATATAGATCATAACAATTAACAATTAAGAAACTAGGAGAACTATACAAAATAACACCTAGAGCCAAATACAAGGGTGATTGAAAAATAAAAGATTAAGAAAAATTCCATTAATAGGTATATGATTGGCTTTTGTAAACAGACATAAGGAACAAAAACAGAATTCTTTAAGATTCCTGCACCTTGACCATCTAGATGATTGATATTAAATGGGTGTTCCGTCCATTATTTATAAAGATGGTGAGTGTATTTAAAAAAAACAGTAAATGAGACTAAGATAGTTGGGATCCAAAGATTCCAAGAGAGGTTGATGAGGAAACAATGGAACATTTTGAGCATTGGAACGTAGAAGGTCACTTAGTCCTGAGTGCTAGCTCTGCAGTTCAGTGAGATCCTTGTTGATCTATGACTGGACTCCATATACTTCTCTTTGGAACATATCCCCTGATGTTATGGGCTGACAGAAGCCTATCAATCTCAGAATTAAAATCAACTGATCAAATATAAATTGCGGAAGAAAGTTCCAAATTTTCACCATTCTTCACCTGTATGGGTGTTTCCTCACTTCTGTCACAGAGGGTGGCTGAGGGTTTGAATCCTGATTTGTCCGGTGTTAAAATCTGAATTCAGTAAATATCTGGAATACAAAGCTAATCTAATAGTGCCAATATGAATAGTATTGTAAAAATCCATCTGCTGTCCTAATCTGGTCTGGCCTACATGTGCCTCCAGACCCACAGTAATGGGGATGGCTCTCAACTGCCCTATGGGCAATAAATATTGGTCGAGGCAGTGATGTCCATATCCCAGGAATGAATAAAAAAAGTCCCAGAAGCCTTAGTTTTAGCCTACAGACCTTGCCTGAAGCTCTTTGCCAAGTGGGAATGATTTTCCCAATCTCACTTCTCTGTTCATTTAGTAGCTAACAATGTTGATTAAACCACCTGTTGATCCTTCTAACTTCCAAGGGACACATTCCAAGTTTGCTGATTCCTTCCTTGTAATTAGCAGCAGGTACACCTACATTACACTCTCTCCAAAGTCAATATGAACCTTTTATTCATTCATTGGCCAGACCAGCACTTATTGCCCGTCTCTAATTGCCCAGAGGGCAGTTAAGAGTCAACCCCATTGCTGTTGATCTGGAGTCACGTGTAGGCTCGACCAGATAAGGATGGCACTTTCTTTCATTCAAGGACATCAGTGAACCAGATGGATTTTTCCAACAATCGACAACAGTCATTGTTAGACTCTTAGTTCCAGATCGTGAGCTGCCAGAGGAAGTGGTGGAGGCTAATATGAATGCATATTTAAAAGGCATCTGGATGGGTAAATAAATAGGAAGGGTTTGGAGGGATATGGGCCGGGTGCTGGCAGGTGGGACTAGGTTGGGTTGGGATATCTGGTCGGCATGGACGGGTTGGACCGAAGGGTCTGTTTCCATGCTGTACATCTCTATGACTCTATTTCTACAGAATTCAAATTCTACCATCTACTGTGGCAGGATTAGAACCTGGGTCCCCAGAAAGTTATCTGGGTCTCTGGATTAACAAGCTAGCGATAATATCATTAGGCCATTACCTCCCCCTTAGGTCTGTAGCCTGAGCCTGGTCATCAAGATGGACACTGTGGTATGGCACTGGGAGAGCTCTGAACTGGCAACTGCATCAACTTCCAAGGTGAAACCTCGAGTTCCTGCTGTTTCATTTGGGACACTCAGAGGGAGGCCCCTTGTTGTATCCAACACCTCCCGGCAAAAGGAACGACAAACGACCCTTTTAGCTCAGGTTTAGTGGGATCTTGCTGTGTACTGAATCGAGCATGCACTTATTCATCCAACAATGACAGCGTCTCAAGGTAATTAATCATTGAAGATGCTTATGACAGAGAGAACAAGGAAACAGGACTCACTGGGACATTGATAACTGCACTACTGACAGCTTGTTTATAAACAGTATGAATAATGCAATATTGATAACACAAGGATTGCTTTTAAGAGATTGAGACCCTGTCAAATTCTGCAGCTACAAGGTTCTCCTTCCTGAGGGGCATCACTGAGGAAATTAGCCGTCATAACAAATTTTCACTTTGTCATAATAACAAACTCACTTTGTGACCATTTGTTTCACAAGACTAGTCCAACCTTCAATTTAATTGGTCTGCTCTGAGACTGTGCAGATTCATAGATCAGTCTGCACTAACAATGATGTGAGCACAATCAGAGATACTTTATGATATTTAATTGTTCAATTATCTTTTGTCTAGACAACTCAGACTTTGTGGCTGTGTATATATTCACACACCACACTGACATGTAATCAATAATTCAGATACTGAGATTTCTCAACGTAAGCCGAGCAGTGTATTTAAATCACATCTACCTAACGTTCATACAAACACACTGATAGCATTTACAAAGCACTCATCTTGTAACATCCACTGAATTCTAATAAAAAATCTGCTGCGCAATAAATCTCGTCAATGTTTCTGCACTAGAGGAAAATTAACAATCCATCAGGAAATAGGTTTACACACAACAATGTAACACTTTTACTTGTGAAGCACCTTGTCACATTTCTCTGCCAGTTGGGTGACTCCAGCTTTATTGAGACATAAAGCACATAGTGGGGACTTGCACCAGCAGCTGGAAGGTGAATGCCTGACCTCTTACTCTATTTTAGATTATTTTGACTGGGGAAATAACATTGGACAGGATACGGAGAGCTCTCCCTGCACCTCTTGCTATAGAGCTGCGGGACCTTCAATATTAAACCAGCCGGAACAGCTGATCCGAAAGGATTACAGCTGGGTCAATGCAGCGCCAACTCAGCGTGGATTGAGTGCTGATGTCTTGAGGCTGGGGTTTAAACCAAATCCTTCTGACTGAATGATGTGTGGAGGTGCTGGTGCTGGACTGGGGTGAGCAAAGTCAGAAGTCACACAACACCAGGTTATAGTCTGACTGGTTTATTTGAAATCACAAGCTTTCAGGACACTTCA
Organism: Chiloscyllium punctatum; assembly: GCF_047496795.1. Classification (NCBI taxonomy): domain Eukaryota; kingdom Metazoa; phylum Chordata; class Chondrichthyes; order Orectolobiformes; family Hemiscylliidae; genus Chiloscyllium; species Chiloscyllium punctatum. The sequence goes on from NC_092751.1 coordinate 104,366,840, forward strand.
CCTGAGGAAGACACAATGCTCTGAAAGTTTGTGATTTCAAATAAACCTGTCAGACAATAATCTGGTGTCGTGTGATTTCTGACTTCTGATTGAAGCCGGAGAGATTCTAACATGATCATGGGTGTCAGATGAAGGCAATCAATCTCATTTTTGATTTTAGATGTCCACTCAAACTTCCCGGATTACATTCAGTGACATGAAGGTGTTACAGGTAGAGGAATTGCTTCCTTTTGATCAAACCCTTCCATGGTCTGACTCCTGCCCAGGTCCACAAACTCCTCCAGCCACACAACCCTCTGACATCGCTGTGCTCTTCCAACTCTGGTCTCTTGTACATCTCCAACTGCTTCACAATTGGCGGTCATCCCTTCCGCTAACTGAGCACTAAACTTTGGAATTCCCTTCCTCCTCATTTCTCTCTCTCTGTCTCTTCCTTAAAACTGACCTCTTCCGCAAAGATTTTTCTCATCTTTTCTAAAGTCTCCTCACGTAACGTGCTGTGAAATTTTGTTTGGTAATGCCGCCATGAACAAGAAACAGGAGGAGACCACTCGGCCCTTCAGGCCTGATGCACTGTTCAATAAGATCATGCTGATCTCGGTTTAACCCCGATGTGACATTCCTGCATATCCCCAGTAATAGAATCCCTACAGTGTGGAAAAAGGCCCTCCAAGTCCACACTGACCCTCTGAAGAGTAACCCACCCAAACTCATTCCGTATTACTCTACATTTACCCATAACCTACACATCCCTGAACACTACAGGCAATTTAGCATGGTCAATTTGCCTAACCTGTACATCTTTGGACTGTGAAAGAAAACCAGAGCACCCGGAGGAAACCCACGCAGACACAGGGAGAATGTGCAAACTCCACACAGACAGTCACCCAAGTCTGGAAATGAACCCAAGTCCCTGAGACTGTGAGGCCACAGTGCTAACCACTGAGCCAACATGCCACCCTATCTATAATCTCTCATCTCCTTGTTTGTCAACAATCTATCTCCCTCTGCCTTAAAAATATTTAAAAGTTCTGCATCCACTGCCTTTTCAGGAAGGGAATTCCAAAGAATCTCACCCACTGAAAGAGGCACCTAGGGACATTTGACAGCTGCTGAAGAAAGGCACATTTTATCAAAGCTTTTATGCTTTGTACTCGTCAGGACAATTCTCAAGAACACCAAAGACATTTTGTATTGTACAAGAAAAACATTCTGATATTAAGCAGGTGGACTCTGATTGGCAGATTTGTTGCCTCAATGGCAACATTCCTCATAGCAATGCCTCTACCAATCATAATCCACTTGCCAAACAATCAGCACTCTCCTCTATACAGCATAAATGTAATTTTTCCTTTAGATTGGCATTCTTGAAAACTGTCCTGATGAGTGCATGACAAAACACTGACAGAATACGTCAAGCTTCAACAATACCCAAGCTCCCCTAGAAAAAGCAACATTTTGCATAACTAAACTGGCTAAATAAATGCAATATTTTGTGATGAGTGACCATGAATTCAACAAATCTGCAGATTATTAATGAAAATGAACTGTGCATCGCACATAACAACACAGCCACGAGAACATCTATTTCACATGGCAAGGGCAGTATTTTGTACAAATGGTGGCTGTATCAGTGCATGTAACAGCGCTGGTGGAGGGTGTGAGTGCCCATTTTTGTGTCCATTTATTTTAAGGAGTACAGTTACTACCAACCACAAGGGAACAAGCTGCATTTGGCAATAAGCAAAAGGCAATGTCTTTGTAGTGATTGGAACAAGGTTGCCCAGATGGATCTCATTGACTAGGAGATCCCTGACTGGGGCTGTTAACCTGGACCAATCAGGGAGCCCTGGCTGACAGATACAAACATGAGTCTTTGCTCTCTTGTGGCACAGAGGTACTGTCTCTACCCCTTGAGCGAGAGACCTGGGTTCAAATCCCAACTGCTCCAGAGATGAGTAATATGATTCCTGAACAGGTCGGTTGGAAAAACAGGTTGTACAAACAGGAGTCTCAGAGAGGCTCCTTATTCTAGGGACTGATCCTGCACAAACTGGTCAGAGGCCATGTATGGTGCACGTGTGAAAAAAAAGGCTGACGGGATACTGGACTCTGTGCGTTTATTTCAGTACTGTAGGGTGAAGGAATGTGAAACTCAATCCCCCTTGGGACACTCTGCAATGACATTCTTGATCTTCCCTTTGTTGACGGGTATTTATAGCATTCTAAGCTGAACAAGGTGACTTCCTGGGATTGACTTCCCATCAACATTTTGAAATATCTGGAAGAAACCACTTACAATGTTGTCGGCACAAAGCAGTCAGGAAGAATCTTTATCCCAGAGCTTTGGTTACTGCTGTTTAGTTAAATTGTAAGCCATGGGCAGACAGAGGATGGCATGAGATCAGGCAATGGAACAGGCACACATTAAAGCCATTTATAGCACTGGAAGGTGCTGTGAGTTTCGTTCTGCCAACATGCTGAATCTTATGCTGTAGTGAATTATACTTTCTGGGTCACTTCAGCCAACCAGCCCAACCTCAGAAATATTTACATTGGGCAGATAGAAAACTAAGGCCCTCAGCCATACAGCTGTGCTGGGATTTTGGGGTCATGGATGCATTCAGGCTGAAACATAGCAGTGATTTCACTGCACACTTCCCAGAGTGAATTCAAACCCTCACGTACACATCGTGGGAATGGTGAAATACTTACTGTGATAACATCTGTGTCAACGGGTGACATTTCAACCACATTGGCTAAGTATGGCTCATCCTTCCAAATGGGACGATTATCATTTATGTCATGTAGAGTTATATTCACCTGAAACAGTTTGCAAAATGTCTTAAATCAGCAAAGTATGTGAAAGAGACAATCCCACAATTATTCAAGCCCTTGTAAAATCGTTCTCTTCTGCACTCTTGGTGAGGTGGGATTGGGTTAGGGTTAGGGTCAGACATTTTGGAACTTCTCAAATGTTACAGCTAACTTGCAACTGTTGTAAAATCAAGCAGGAACAATTCTTCACTCTCTCCTCCCTGTTTTGTGTTTTGTCACTGTCTGATCGTGTTTCCTTTCCCAAGGTGGTGTCGCTGAACTGCAAGGATGAAGGAGTGTTCGGTCTCTGGAGTCAGCAGATTTTACCCTTTAATACAGCACTAAGCAAGTCCCGAGAGTGTGACAATGTGGTCTGTGGCTTCCCTTGGGCCCAGCCTCGTACCTCATCAAACAGAGCTCCAACCAACCAACAATTCACCAGTGGGGTTTCACTATGAGTCTGTAACCTGGTGATCCTGACCGCTAAAGAACATGCCGCCAATTTGTGTTCCATTAGCTCCGATGGAACGGAAGCTGGGACAGGGTGAAATGCACTCGGGCAGTTTACTCCCCAAGTTGCAAAATTGAAAATGTCCAAGTTGCTGCTCCAGACTGATTTGTGGGACAGGTTTCACATCTCTCTCCCTCTGCAGTGCAGCACCATCCCTTTATAGGCTTGGGGAGCTGATCTTTGGGTGTATAAACTCAACTAATTAACCGACACTGAATTAGTGACGCCCTAGGGCTAACTTTTGTCTTGCTCAATGTAATGATTGCAGCTGATGGAGATATTGTACTAGTCAAATCTCAGAGTGAAATCTGGCTGATAGACCAAATGTTTCATTTTTGCAGTTGGTTAATATAGTGGTTAGTCACTGAACACACTCACACAAGGCTGCAGATGATCAATAACAACAGAAGTTTAGGACATAAAAGAAATAAACAAACAGAATGATATACATAGGACGCTCAGAAAGATCTTAGCACAAACATCAAAACAAGTTTATTTAACCGACCATTACAGAGACATAATCCCAGAGGAATATCATCCCTATCTCGGCTTAATGTTACTTTACACAACCGATGCTTTCTGGTTTGTTTCTCGTGAACTGTGCAGACAATTTTATGAGCTCAATTTTCTGGGTTTTTTTTGGCTAGGTCTGAGTTCCATCACTTTTTTGGAGGGTGTCTGTTCACGCTGCTGAATGTTGTCCTATCAAATTAGCTTAATTAATTACTGACCACATTCCCATGATGTCTCTCACGGTGGATTTTTACCCCGTCTTACTGTGTGCTGTTCCGCAAACACCTCACCACACTGGACCCAAAACGCTAACTCTGCTTTCTCTCTCCATGGATGCTGCTAGACCTGCTGAGTTTTCCCAGCAATCTGTTTTTGTTTCTGATTTCCAGTATCCACAGTTCTTTATTTTGTTCTGAACAAAATTAGGCCTGTTTTCTGTAGAATTTACGAGGTTAAGGAGAGATCTGATGAAAGTCTTCACGACATTAACAGGAAAAAACAAGATAGACAATGATAAACTATTTCCATTGGTTAGGTAAAAACAAGGACTGCAGATGCTGGAAACCAGAGTCTAGGTTAGAGTGGTGCTGGAAAAGCACAGCAGGTCAGGAAGCATCCAAGGAGCAAGAAAATCGACGTTTTGGGCAAAAGCCCTTCATCAGGATTAGACCTGTCTATTCCTGATGAAGGGCTTTTGCCTGAAACGTCGATTTTCCTGCTCCTCGGATGCTTCCTGACATGCTGTGCTTTTCCAGCACCACTCTGATCTAGCCCCTATTTCCATTGGTTGGAGATTCTTGAACCTGGGACATAGTCTGGGAATTAGGGCCAGAGCATTCAGGAGAAATGTTAGGAAGCACTTCCACACACAAAGGGAAGGTAAATAGAAACAGAGAGAACAGGTGCAGGAATCGGCCATTCGGCCCATCGAGCCTGTACCACCATTTAGTATGATCATGGCTGATCATGCAATTTTAGTATCCCATTCCCACTTTGCAAAACCCCAGATCCCTTTAGTTACAAGGGCCACATCCAGCTCCCCCTTGAATCTATCTAATGAACTGACCCCAACAGCTTCCTGTGGGAGAGAATTCCACAGGTTCACAGCTGAGTCATAATTTCTTCCTCATCTCAGTCCTGAATGGCTTACCCCTTATTTTTAGACTGTAACCCCTAGTTCTGGACTACCTAACATGGGGAACATTCTTCCCTCATCTAGCCTGTCCGATCTCATCAGGATTTTATATGCTTTCATGAGATACCCCTCCTCATTCTTCTAAATTCCAGTGAGTACAAGCCCAGTCGATCTTGTCTTTCTTCGTTGTTAGACCTGCCATCCCGGGAATCAGTCTGGTGAACCTTTGCTGGGTTCCCTCAATAGCAAGAATGTCCTTTCACAGACTGGAAGACAAAAACTTCACTCAAAACCACTCACAATACTCAAGGTGCCGCCTCATCAAGGCCCTGTATAACTGCAGCAAGACATCACTAGTCCTACACTCCAATCTTCTCACTATGAAGGCCAGCTTTGCCCACTACCTGCTGTTCTTGCATGTGCCAACCTTCGGTGACTGTTCCACCATGACACTCAGGTCTCATTGCACCTCACGTTTTCTTAAACTGCCACCATTCAGATATGATGTGGAAGTGCCAGTGTTGGACTGGGGTGGACAAGGTCAGAAGTCACAAGACACCAGGTTATAGTCCCAACAGGTTTATTTGAGATCACGAGCTTTCGAAGTGCTGCCCCTTGGTCGGGTGGTGTGGAAGGAAGCGCACAGCCACAGAACTCTGGTGTTGGGTGACTTCCGACTTTGACCATTCAGATAATAATATTTACATTATGAAGTTTGGAACTCTCGTCCAAAAACGGTAGTGAATGCTGGATCAGTTGTTATTTTAAATCTGAGAGAGATAAATTTTTGTTAAGCCAAGGTATTAAGGCTCATGGGCCGAAGGTGGGGATATAAAGTTAGGGCATAGACCAGCCATGATCACATTGAATGGTGAACAGATTCGAGGGGATGAATGGCCTACTCCTGTTCCTATGTTCCTATGAAATGCTTCAAGGTGACGTAATAAGATGCACACTTTCCTTCTTTTTAATTATATTAAAAGTAGCAACATGTCTGGTTTTGTTCTCGTTAATGACTTCTAGTTTCTCAGGAGCGTGTGTGTATCGGTCTACATCTGTCCAACGAGACAAAACACCCTTGAAAGGACCTTGTGATTGCTATCTCTTTGAAAGCCAAAAGCCTCCTGTAGCCCTTACAGCAAAGTAATGCCCGGGCTCTGACTGATTGTATCAACCCTGAAGATCTCTCAAGCAGAGCAATCCATGACAGGAGAGAGAAACTGCAGGAGAGTTCCTACAATACAATGACAGAAGCCGATTGGATTCAAATGGTTTATCACTATCCTCAACAATGGTTCCCGTGACAACAAAGTTTAGTCAATTTCAGTTCTGGTCTTTCTGCTGCAGTTATCGTGAACAAGAACAGAATACCCTCGCACATCAGGAAAAAGAAAACTGCTTGCAAGCTTTTGAGGGCCTTTGATGGAAGGCAGTGGTGTAGTAGCAATGTCACCGAGCCAGTAATCGAGCTCAATGCTCAAGGAACGGGGTTTCAAATCCCACAATCACACTGGTAGACTTTGTACTGTTTTAAGGGGTGGCAGATCTAAAACAAATGAGAGGAATTACTTTGAAAGGGTTATGTACCCCTAGTGTATAGTGGAGCCTGGATTCTGAAAAAAATAAGAGGGAGATAGACAGACAGACTTCTATTGAGCTATGGGTTAAGGGAAGTGGATGGGTAAGTGGAGGTGAGGCCAAGATGAAATCAGCCATGATAGTACTGAACAGCAAAGCAAGCTTTTCGGGCTGTATGGTCTACTCCCGATTCTCAATCCCTACAGTGTGAAAGCAGGCCATTCGGCCCATCGAGTTCACACGGACCCTCTGAAGAGCATCTCACCCAGAGCCACTCCTTCCCCACCTAGCCTACATAACCCCAGACACTATGGGTAATGTAGCATGGCCAATCCCCCTGACCTGCACATCTTTGGACTGTGGGAGCAAACCGAAGCACCCGGGGGAAACCCACGCAGACACGGGGAGAATGTGCAAACTCCACACAGACAGATATCAGAGGCTGGATTCAAACCTAGGTCCCTGCCGCTGTGAGGCCCCTTATGTTTGGATAATAAACTTATATTAATCCGAGTGGAATGTTTTTCAGCTGCACTTATTATTTAGTAGCAGACGATGCACACTTACAATCCCCTTATCAACAAGAAAAAGTTGGGAAAAGTTTCTTTGTAAAGCAGAGACGAACCTTGAGGAAGGAAGTGATGGAAAGAACTGTTTGACAGCATTTTGTAAGACTTTGAGATGAATAGGTAACGTTGCTCCAAGCTAAGCACTTAGTAGGGCCTGAAAGGTTGGGATTATGGACACATGGATCAAATAAATAAGCTTCCAGCAAGATTTGAGCTTGAAAGCAGAATTTCTCTGCCAAGACATGCATGAGTAGTGATGGATCCAGTTAGAGCAGTCAGCTCTGTTCTGATTTAAAAATAAATGGTCAGCTAAGAACTGTTGTAAAATAAGCAATATAAAACAGAGGGAGCAATTCTAAATAGGGTGCAGGAGCTGGGTGACCTGACAGTTTGATATGCGCATATTGCTTTCGGGCAGCTTAGACTGAGAAAGCAGTTAATAAGGTTAATGAGATCGTGGGCTTTATAAAGAGGGCCACATAGTAGAACAAGAAGGAAGTTATGGTGAACCTTCATAAAGCAGCAGATTGGCCTCAGCCGGAGTATTCTGTGCACTCCTGGCCAAGTGAAGGCTTCAGAAGTGACGCAGAGAAAGAGTGGTTCCAGGGATGAGGGACCTCAGTAACATGGATGATTCAGAGCAGCTGGGGTCACTTACCTGAGAGGGGATTTTATTGAGTCATCGAATCATTACAGTGTAGAAGCAGGCCATTCAGCCCATTGCATGCACACCGGTCCTCCAAAGTGCTGCCCACCCAGGCAACCTCCTTACCCTAAAACCCTGCATTTCCTAACCTGCACATCCCTGGACACTATGAGGAATTTCCCAAGGCCAATCCACCCTAACCTGCACATCCCTGGACACTATGAGGAATTTCCCAAGGCCAATCCACCCTAACCTGCACATCCGTGGACACTATGAGGAATTTCCCATGGCCAATACACCCTAACCTGCACATCCGTGGACTGTGGGAAGAAACTGGAGTACCTGGAGGAAACCCATGCGGACACAAGGAGAATGTGCAAACTTGAAGTTGAGAGCCGACCTTATAGATGTTTGTAAAATAACGAAGGGTATAGATAGAGTTAACGGTAGGTGCTCTTGCCCTAGGATGGAGGATTTCAAGACTAGGGGGGACATTTTTAAGGTGAGAGGAGAGGGATTTATAAAAGACATGAGGGGCAAATTATTTACACAGAGAGTGGTTTGTGTGTTGAATGAACTTCCTGAGGATGTGGTGGATGTGGCTACAATTACAATGTTTAAAAGACATTTGAATAAATACATGAAGAGGAAATGTTTGGAGGGCTGTGAGCCAAAAGCAAGCAGCCAGGACTAGTTTAGGATTATATTTGGCATGGACTGGTTAGACTGAAGGATCTATTTCCATGCTGCATAACTCCATAACTCCATACAATCACCCACAGGTGGAATCGAACCCAGGTACCTAGCACTATGAAGCAGCAGTGCTAACCACTGAGCTACAACAATCCTCAAGAGCACTTGCCACAGCAGAGTGGAAGAAATTGTTTTAATGTAGTGAATGGTTAGAATCTGGAATGTAATATGCTGCCTGAGAGTGTGGTGGATGAAGTGTGGTGTGGCCTTTTGCATTCAGCAGGGGATTTGCATAAGAACTCGACATGGTTCATGTGGTTTTTGAAGGATTGAACAGATGTCTATGAAACAGTTCCTCGTGTGTACATAGGTTACAATCACCAGCACATTAGTGTCTGAGCTAACATAACAGTAGCATGCTTTCATTGGCATGTCATGCTTCAAGTGGCTCCAGTTAAGATGGACTCTGAGACTTTTAATAACTTTTAACAAGTCACATGCTATGGTACAGTGGTGATATGATGAGCACGTCTCTTTAAGGTATATTCCAATCTGTGAGATAATGGAGGCTGATTTGATCTTGGCTTTCAAAGGGAATTGGATAGCAATCTGAGGAGTAATTACTTGCAGGGTTACAGGGACAGGGTTGTGGGAGTGCAAGGATGTGGTGGTGCAAGTGAAACCATTTTTATAGAGCACTACTGCAGGGGGAACCATTTCAGTCTGTGCTGCGAACATTCAGGGTTGACGGAGACTTTGGAACGAAGTACAGACAGATCAAACCAGATTCCTTTGTAGAACTGGCCAAGAAACGTTCTTTGAGATAGCTGACAAGACAGTGACAAATCTCGCGCACTACCTGAAAAACAAATCTTTCTTCAAATGTTGACTGTGCTATGGCATTCCAGTATTTTCTACTTCAGATGTACAAAATTTCTGCACTTCCTTTTATGTGTAGTTACATTGCCACTTGCTCATTCCAGTGAAGCTGCAGTTAGGGAGCTGTACAAGAGCCAGGCACCTTAAATGGATTCTGCCAACTGGAAATGGCATATTAGACAAACGATACTGAGGCACTGGTGAAACATTACAAGGATAATACCGGGGATATGTCCATCAGGTATGGTTGAACCGGCTGTGCCCCTTGACTCGAGAGAGACTGGAAAATTATGAAGGATTTTATAAAATCATGAGAGGGTTTTGCAGGATGAATGAAATTAGAAGCGGGTGAAAGTGAGGACTGCAGATGCTAGAGATTAGAGTCGAGAATGTGATTCTGGAAAAGCACAGCAGGTCAGGCAGCAGGAATCCTGATGAAGAGCTTTTGCCTGAAACATCGATTTTCCTGCTCCTTGGATGCTGCCTGACATACTGTGCTTTTCCAGCACCACACTCTCGAATGAAATGAGAAGCTGTCAGTATAAAACAGTCATCACAATGTCCAACATGGAATTCAAGAGAAATCTCTTCACTCAGAGAGCAGTGAGAATGGAAAGTGGTGAAGACAGTAGTATAGATGTATTTAAGGGCAGGTTAGATAAGACCTCGAGAGGTAAGGAAATAGAAGATTATGTTGACCGTAAGAAGACCATAAGAAATAGGAACAGGAGTAGAACATTCCACCTCTTGAGCCTGCTCCACAATTCCATAGGATCATGGCTGATCTGACATTCCTCACATCTACTTTCCATTCCTTTCCCTATAACCCTCGATTCCCCAACTGATCAAAAATCCACCTCACCTGGAGGTAAGTTTGCTCGCTGAGCTGGAAGGCTCAGTTTTGTCACCATACAAGGTAACATTATCAGTGAGCCTCCAGTGAAGTGCTGGTGGTATGGTCCACTTTCTATTTATGTGTATAAAAAAGCGGGCCATTCCTCCTCACCTCAGTCTGAAATCAGTGTCCCCTTTATATTGAGATGATGTCCTCTGGTCCCTGACATTCCCCTCTGTTTTTAGACAGGAAACATCCTCTCAGCATTTGGGGTGGCAAAGTGGCTCAGTGATTAGCACTGCTACCTCATAGCACCAGGGACCTGGATACAACTCCCCCTCCCCCCCCCCCCCACCCCCCCCCACCCCCCCCACCCCCCCCCCCCCCCCCGCCCCCCCCAGGCAACTGTCTGTGTGGTGTTTGCACATTCTCCCCGTATCTCCTCTGGGTGCTCCAGTTTCATCCCACAGTCTAAAGATATACAGGCTAGGTCAACTGGCCATCCTAAATTACCCATAATGTATACCCATAATGTTAATCATGGCAAATTCAGGGTTACAGTGATGGGATAGGTCTGGGTGGAATTCTCTTTGGACTTGATGGGCCAAAAGGTCTACTTCCACACTGTAGGGATTCTAAGATTTACCCTGTCAAGCCACTTTAGAATCCTGTATATTTCGATGAAATCATCTCTCATTCTTCTAAACTCCTCTGAGCACAGTCCCAGCCTTTTTAGCTCATAAGATAATCCCTCCAAACCGGGGATCATCCCAGTGAACCTTCCCTGAAACTGCCTCTTAATGAAATGATTTCTTTCCTGAAACAAGGGGACTAAAACTGCTCCCAGTGCTCCAGATCTGGTCTCCCCAGCACCTTGTACAGCTGCAGCAAGACTTCCCTACTCTTATACTCCAACCGCCTTGAGAAAATAGCCAAAGGAGGGTGTGGTGAGGACAAATGGAAGAAAGTTGCGCATAGCATAAACACAGAGATGGAGTCACTTGGTCAAAAGACCTGTGTGCCATAAATCTTCCGCACTCTTATGACCACACCTACCAGTGTCTGACAGCAAATAACATGAAATGGATGAAGAGTTGTTTAATTCAGGGGGAGGCAATGGCCGAGTGGCATTATCACTGGACTGTTAACACAGAGACCCAGGTAATGTTCTGGGGACCTGGGTTAGAATCCCGCCAAGGCAGATGGTGGAATTTGAATTCAATAAAATGTCTGTAGTTAAGAGTTTAGTGATGACAATGAGTCCATTGTGGATTGTCAGGGGAAAACACCGTCTGGTTCGCTAATGCCCTTTAGGAAGGAAACTGCCATCCTTATCTGGACCAGACTACATGTGACTCCAGACCCAAGGCAATGTGGTTGACTTTAACTGCCCTCAGAGTAATTAGAGATGGGCAAGAAATTCTGGCCTAGCCAGTGACACACTCACCCTGTGAATGAATTAAAAAAATTGCTCAATCCCTTCTTGAACAGTAAACCCTGCAATAATAACAAAGTGCTGGAGTAACTCAGCAGGTCTGGCAGCAGCTGTGGAGAGAGATACAGAGTTAATGGCTCTGAAGGAGGATCATATCAGACAAGATTACATTAGATTCCAACCAGTCCACACCAACCCTCTGAAGAGTAACCCACCCAGACCCATTTCCCTCTGACTAATGCACCTAACACTACGGGCAATTTAGCATGGCCAATTCACCTGACCTGCACATTTTTGGACTGTGGGAGGAAACCGGAGCACCCGGAGGAAACCCACGCAGACACAGGGAGAATGTGCAAACTCCACACAGGCAGTCGCCCGAGGTTGGAATTGAACCTGGGACCCTGGTGCTGTGAGGCAGCAGTGCTAACCACTGAGCCACAGTGCTGCCCCTAAGAAACACTCGCTCTGTTTTGCTCTCCACAGATGCTGCCAGACCTACCGAGTTTCTCCAGCACTGTCTGTTTTGATTGTCAGATTAATTGTTCTGTCTTATATCTGACTCTAGACGCAGAGCTATGTGGTTGACCCTTAGCTGTCCTCTGAAATGGCCTAGTGAGCTACCTCAGTTCAGGGACAATTAGGGAGGAGCCACACATGCAGTGATACTTACATCTCATAACAGAACAAAGATAAAAAGAATATACTGGCGGAGGGTTTGCCTTCTGGAACCTGTTTGCTGCAAGCAAGTAGATATTGCTTTATTACTCACAGTGGCTATTCCAGTTTTCTGATTGTTTGCGACTCCACCATCTACAGCTCGGACAATCAGGATATATTCAAATTTGGTTTCTCTGTCCAGCAGCGAAGTAGTTGTGATTTCTCCTACAGGAAAGTGTACAGAATGTGACAACACTGGACCAGAAGTAAAACTATCACGACATTAACTCCAAAAGGTATTGAAACTGTTTCCTAGGAAAGGAGTTAAAGAAATAAGATGGACCGAGAAAACATCTCAACTTTAACTGATCAAATGTCACAGAACGCTAGAGGGGCTGAGCAAGAAGGAAAACAATAACAATTAAACCTAGAAATGACAATTGTGCTCCAAAAATGTTGAAGTACAGGTCATTCTGGTATAACGTGCATTTCGTCAACATGAGTTGGCTGTAATGTGACTGACGGATTGTGGAAGCTGTTTGGACAACGCGAACTTTCGACTGAATGGGTATAGCAATTTTCTACAATGGTTTCCGACAGCACGATTTTCTATAGCGCGAGGACACAGAGGAACACAACTGTCACGTTATTGTTGATCAAGCTGTACACAAGACGAGCTCAGACCAGTCCCACCATTCCCAGGTTATGCTACATTTTTCATGCAGCTGTTCCTGGCACCTGGTGATGCAGTACAGAGCGAAGGCATGGCTCTGTCTAACACAACCATTACCTTGATGTTTAATCACTGGAAACAGGCACATGTTGAGGCTGATGCAGCTCCAGCTGTTGATGTTGAAGGTAGCTGGAAAATCCCTGAACTCAGGTCAATTCTTCGACCCTATATCAGAATGAGATGGCCAACCTCCTTTTTTGATCTTTACTTTTAAGCATTTGAGTGTTACTAAGAAAAGCAGCATTTTGTCTGAGCTTTTTTGGTTGGCATGCATCAGGACAATTTGCAAGAAATACCTAATTAAAGGTGAACAACATTGGTACTGTGCGAGAGGACAGAGTTTATGGAACTCCAGGCAGTCCTTCCAGGTGAGACACTGCCCAGTGTGTTCTGCTATTCACCAATTCATGGCTGAAATGTGTTTTAGCCTCATCTTGGTCCCATTTAATTTGGCTTTTTGAAAATTATCCTGATGAGTGCAAGCTTTGGCAAAATCTGTCTCAGAAATTTCTTTTTGACGAGGTTGAACTCATCCCCCACTACTCAGCCTTCAAGACTTCTGGCATATCCAAAATGTAGTGAAGCCATTTACCCTACATCCAGAAGTTCATTGGTTAAGCACCAGGGGGTGTCCACTTGTTAGTGGGACTACACACTGCATGTTCGGGGCGAAAGGATCGAAGCATCTCATCACACTTTCAATCAGTTGTTTGTGGAATTACAGCATTATCACCAAACTAATCAAAATTGTTTTGAGTTGGATAGGGAGTAGAATTTGCGAATTAGAGTTGGAGACCTGTATAGCATAGAAACAGACCCTTTGGTCCAACTTGTTTATGTCAATCAGATATCCGAAATTAATCTAGTCCCATTTGTCAGTATTTGGCCCATATCCCCTAAACCCTTTTTATTCATAGACCCATCCAGATGCCTTTTAAATGCTGTAATTGTACCAGCCTCTACCACTTCCTCTGGCAGCTCATTCCACACGCACACCACCTTCTGTGTGAAAAAGTTGCCCCTTACATCCCTTTTAAATCTTTCCTCTCTCACCTTAAACCTATGCTCTCTAGTTTTGGATTGCCCCACCCCGGGGAAAACATATTGTCTTTTTTCCCTATCCATGGCCCTCCTAGTTTGAGAAGCCTCTAGGAGGTCACCCCTCAGCCTCCAACACTGCAGAGAAAATTGCCCCAAGCTTATTCTGCCTCTGCCCATAGCTCAAACCCTCCAACTCATCCTTGTAAATCTTTTCTGAACCCATGTAAGTTTCACAATATCCTTCCAATAGGAAGGAGACCAGAATTGCACGCAATATTCCAAAAGTGGCCTAACCAATGTCCTGTACAGCCGTAACATGACCTCCCAACTCCAATACGCAATGCTCTTACCAATAAAGGAAAGCATACCAGATGCCTTCTTCACTATCCTTTCTACTTGCGACTCCACTTTCAAGGAACTATGAACCTGCACTCCAAGATCTTTTTGTTCAGCAACACTCCCTAGGACCTTACCATTAAGTGCATAAGTCCTGCTAAGATTTGCTTTCCCAAAAAGGAACACCTCACATTTATCTAAATTAAACTCCATCTGTCACTCCTCAGCCCATTGGCCTATCTGATCAAGATCCCGTTGTACTCTAAGGTAACCTTCCTCACTGTCCACTATACTTATAATTTTCATGTCATCTGCAGACTTACTCACCATACCGCTTAAGTACACATCTAAATCATTGAAAGAAATGACAAATATTAGAGAAGGAATGAGTTATTTACAATGAGAGATTTTCAGATTGCCACTTCTGGTGACCACATTAGTACTTCCACGGTTCAGTTTTCTTGGTCAAATCAGTATTTTACTGAACATGACTTTGATTTACTGTTTGGCTAAGGGAGAACAAGTTGGTTATTTCAATGCAGGAAGATGATCGACTACCTGAACGGGTGTTGATCCGGAACTGGGACGACCCCTCGAGGGAGTAGATGATTGATTCCTGGCCATATTCCCGGGATTGGTCCAAGTCTGATGCAGATACAAACAACACTGTGGCTCCTGAGAAGGACAGAGGGAGAGAGAGACAGAGGGAGAAGCAGAATGGAATTATACAAACACATGGAAATGACACAAGGGACCAGATGGTCCATGAAACCTGCCCCACAACATGCTGCCTGATCATCACAGTGAGCCACTTCGTTTCTCCCCCTCTTCTTAAAATTGGCTCCTTGGCTGTTTGTGTGGCAGGGTCACACTTAGATGCCACCAGTGTTCACCCAGCTCTGACCCAGCCCCAATTGTGATGACCAGAAAAACATTCATTTCAAAAAAATTAGATATTCCCCAGGCCTGGCTCTTGGACAAAAAGGCAGAGAATTTAAAGTACAGTGGAACCCCCGTATCTGCGGATTTGGCCTCCGCGATTTCAGTTATCCGCCGTTTACCGTGGCCCCAAAATATTGCATGGAACATTCCAGAAATAATTCCAATGGGGGCTGCTGGGGAGGTAAGTTTCCCATTTAAATGATAGGATTCGCTACTATCTGTGGTAGGTCTTGGAACATATCACCCACAGATTGGGGGGGACACTTATATATCCACTCTGTCATGCTCTGTTATAATTTTATAAGTTTTGATGAGAACATCCCTCCTTCTTCAAAGCGGGAGGGAAGACAGACCCAGTTTCTTCAATTTCTCCCCCAACACCACCCCAGCCTCACCTGCAATTATATTTTCGGGGATTGCGATGATGTAGGAAGACTGGCTAAAAGTGGGTGAGTTATCGTTTTCATCCTGAAAGACAGACAGATATAAAAGGATTTACACAAGCTTCACTTGGGATCATATACATAACAAACCCAAGTGGCACAGTGGCTCAGTGGTTAGGACTGCTGCCTTACTGTGCCAGGATCCCGGGTTCAATTCCAAACTTGGGCGACTGTCTGGAGTTTGCACATTGTCCCCGCATCTGTGTGGGTTCCCTCTGGGTGCTCTGGTTTCTTCCACAGTCACAAAGATGTGCAGGTTTGGTGATGTGGCCATGCTAAATTGCCCGTAGTGTTCAGAGATGTATAGGTTAGGGGCAAATATGGGGTGGATGGGTCTGAGTGGGTTGCTCTTGGGAGGGTTGGTGTGGACTTGCTGGGCCGAAGGGCCTGTTTCCACACTGTAGGGACTCCATGAAACATGAGCATGTTTAAAGCAAAATAGGAAGAGGAGGTTATTTGGCCTCTCAGGCCTGAACGGGCTGATCTTCTGCATAAACTCCATCTTCCACCATCCTCCCAATCTCTTCAGTAATTAAGAGGCCATTTCACAGAGCAGTGAAGAGTCTGCATTTATTGTCCACCCCTAATTGCCTAGGGGGCAGTTAAGAGTCAACCACATTACCGGGTGGGACTGGGGTCACATGTCAGCAGATTTCTTGCCCTGAAGGACATTAGTGAACCAGATGGGTTTCTACAACAATTGATGATAGTTTCATGGACACCATTACTGAGATTAACTTTCAATTCTGGATTTATTACTTGAACATGATATCTACCAGCTGATTTGAACCAATGGCATAGAGTTATATGAAACAGGCCCTATGGTCCACAGTGTCCATGCCGACCAGATATCCTAAACTAATCTAGTTCCATTTGCCAGCACTTGGCCTATATCCCTCTTAACCCTTCTTATTCATATACCCATCCAGCTGCCTTTTAAATGTTTTAATTGTACCAGCCTCCACCACTCCCCCAACATATGAAGCTGCAGTAATAATTCATCAGTTTGAGAATCCTGGAAACTTTCTTCAGAGAAAGAAGTGATTTTTTTTTAAAACAGTAAAGCGAATCCCATGTGAAATTGTTCAGCGAGCTATATTTAAGAGTGTGTGGGGGAGGTGGCGGGTGACCAGGGGTAAAGTTGCAGGGGTAAAGATGAGAGGCAGACATCTCTGCTGAAAGACCATGCAAATTAAATTTGGGAAAGAGCCTACCACAGCATCACAAATAACACGTTCTGGATTGGGTCCTGGGCTATAAACCACTTCCTTTCCCTTGCACTGAATGCAGATGATTTTGTTTATTTCCCTCACAAACCAGAGTGAAATGAATAAATAATGAAATAAATAAGTACATGGACAGATAAATAAATAAAATAAAGACTCATGTGTCTCAGATGGCAGGAAGTTTTCATCTTTATAGCCCGTCTGTTTAACATGTGGATTTTTATAGTATGGAGCCCTGGAATAAATTAAACTGAAGTAAATACTAAAAATAAGTTACATCTGATGAATATCTAACAGAAATGGTGCTCCCGAAACAATTAGCATGAAACTCATGATGTTCATTCGGTCCTGTTCACTAAACGTGAATAGTGGTGCACAGAGCCCTCAAGGAGTACCACGCACTAATAATTGGGTGGCATCTTTAGGATATCATCTGATTATCCATGATCAGGTAAATGTTCGACATTCAGGCCCGAGAGGCTAGATGACCTACTCCTCCTCAGGGCTAACCTTTCCCACCAACCAACAACCACAGACCAACTGACTGTGCAATGCCACTGTCATCTGTGAGGTGTTGGAGAAATCGCAGTGAAGATTTGGTCGTGTAACAATGTCGCTGCTCCTTAGTATCACTCTGCTGGTGAAACATTCTGCTATCTGTGTGCAGCTGCATAGGGTAAAGTTGTTATTTTGACCTTTCAGACTATACGGAGATCCTAACTACCTTCTATATAAAGTTAGAAGTCGAGCAAAATGACGCACAGAATCTGAGACTTGCTCTGAAGTATGGATACAGCAGAAAAAACAGAAGAAACAATAAAACCAGAAATGGATTTCTAACAGTTCTAAAGAAAGGTCACAAGACTCAAAGTACAAAACTCTGTCTCTCTCTCTCTCTCTCTACAGGTGCTGCCAGACCTGCTGAGATTCCCCAGTAATTTCTGTTTTTCCTTGGCATGGATCAGAGAATCCCTACAGTCTGGAAGCAGGCCATTCTGCCCATTGAGTCCATACCAGTCCTCTCCGAAGAGCATCCCACCCAGACACATCCCCTACCCAATCCAAGTAACCCTGCATTTCCCATGGGCAATCTACCCTAACCTGCACATCTTTGGACTGGGGGAGGAAACTCACGCAGACATGGGGAGAATGTGCAAACCTCACACAGATAGTCGCCAGAGGCTTGAATTGAACCCAGGTTCCTGGCACTGAGGCAGCAGTACTATGGCACCATGCCACCCTGAGTATTTATCCTTTTAGCAACATCTCTCTCTCTCTGCCATGCTCCATTTGGGATTCGTGCTGCTACATAAGCCCCTGTACTTCTCAAAGGCAACCAGGGAAGGTCAATAAATATTGGTCCAGCTAATGATGCCCACATCCCTAGAACAAATAATAAAATGAAACTCCTGGGTCCTCATAAAAGTTAAAGATTCAATCAAATTACTCAAAGTCCCCAGTTTTCTTGCCTGATGGACTCGGGTTGTCAGAAAACATTGGCTATGTTTCTGTACTTCACATTAAGTACAATTTATTACTGTTACTTCAATTCTAATCACAGACAAACAAAAATATGATTTTTTAACATACAACCCAGCTAGATGAAACTGTAATCCTCTTCTTAACTCCCACATACACATGTCCAGACAGAGACAGACAAACAAACAAACATACATGTTAAGGGTGAAGAAAAACACACTGGGGGAACATAGTTCAATAGCACCAATCCAAATAATTCAATGCAGTGTTCATTTTGCTTGTTCCAAGACCTTCTGTGCTCTCCCATTCATCTGACCTCCAGATTTTTTAAGTTCTTTGCCAAAGGCTGAAAGGATGGTTGAAACAATATCTTTTCAGTCTATTAGGTACCTGTGAGAGGCAACGGCTTGTAGCAAATGGTGGGACAGAAGTACAAGCATCTTTTGGTTTTTGGCTACTTCACTGTCAATCAGAGAAAAAGAGAGGTCTTTTCTCCTTTGCAGTCCAGAAGTTTTTTGTCCATACACTTCCTGTTTACCTGCCCAGGAGCCAATGAGAGATCTTTTGTCACGCTGTCAACTCCTGGCTTCCTCAACTGACCCCAACTGCACAAACCAATCAGCAATCTGTCTCTGGGCAGAGTTCAGTCTGCACACTCCTGGGGCTGAAGTGAGTTAGACATTGTCACCTACTGCTTGAACAGTATAAATACAACATGCAATAGATTCTAGTGACTTAGAGTCACAGAGATGTACAGTACTGAAACAAACTCTTCGGTCCAACCCATCCATGCCAACCAGGTATCTTAAATTAATCTAGTCTCATTTGCCAGCATTTGGCCCATATCCCTCTAAACCCTTTCTATTCATGTACCCATCATTGTACTAGCCTCTGGCAGCTCATTCTATATATGCACCACCCTCTGCGTAACCTTGCTTTTAAAAATGCAGCAACTCCTTGCAGTCCTTGTTTTAAAGCATAAAAATGTATTGCTGGAAAAGTGCAGCAGGTCAGGCAGCATCAAAGGAGAAGGAGACTCGATGTTTCAGGCATAAGCCCTATGCCCGAAACATCGAGTCTCCTGTTCCTTTGATGCTGCCTGACCTGCTGCGCTTTTCCAGCAACACATTTTTAAGCTCTGATCTCCAGCATCTGCAGTCCTCACTTTCTCCTAGTTGTTTTAAAGCAGTAAATATATTAGTATATTTAAAGCAGTCCACAATCCAAAAAATAAAGAATGATAAAAAAATGTGGCTTTTACACTTCAACTGCCTTCAAGTCCTGACATGGGATTTGAACCTGGAGTGCTTCAAATAGAAAAACAAGACTGGTTGGTCATTACCTCACTGGTATATGGGGGCGTTTTCTGCTCGTAGATTGACTGCTATGACTTCCATATCACAAAAGTGGCTCCACTTCAATAATATCTAACTGGCTGTAATGTGCTTTGGTGCATCCCAAGATTATGAAAGGCGCTATACAGATGTAGGTCTCCCTCTGGGTTGCACAAACCAGTGCAGCAAGAGCAGTAAAACGAATGGAAATTTATCTGGGGCTTGCCTGGCAGAATTCCTGAAAGACATGGCTTTCAGGCAAGGAACTGCATTGAACATCTCACTTATAAAATCAATCCACAGTCTGCAGCTTCAGACACTAATAGTCCCCTTGCAGAAAAGAAATGTTCCTCTCTTAAATACTCCAGCTGAGGACAAAAAGATTAGTTTAATAGACTGTTAACCTGCATTTATTATAATGATAACCCTCTGCTTCTTTATCAGTGTGAGACACCACAGTCATAAATACACTTTTTGCAAACAAACAGCTCGAGAGTTTGATTATCTGGACTGAAAACTGGTGACAATTACAGCTGCACAGTCACAGCACAATCCTTCAGTTCATGGACCCCTTTTGAAAGTGAAACTGATGTCTGGAGAAAGATCCATTTTGCCAAATAACGACTATCTGCCGGGCAGGAACTGCATTTGTCAGACACCATCTGGGCACTAGGCTAACAATGAAATGCATTCCCAGTTTTCATCTGGTACAGAATAGAATGGCTTTCCTAGAATACACCCAGGAAACCTCTGGATATTGTGTTGAAGGGATAGACATTTTCAGATGCACTGAATGGCCTTTCTCTTTCCGCATCTTGGATTTAAATGTAAGGGGTGCAATGAAGAGGTCACAGATGACACAAAAAATGGTTGGGAGGTAAATAGTGGGGAGGGGTCTACAGGAAGGTATCTGCAGACTGCTCAGGTGAACAGAGCAGTGCCAAATGGAATTCAACCCAGAGAAAATGCACCTGGGAAGGGCAACCAAGGGTGAGGAATATGATTGGGAGGAACCTGGAAAGTACTATTGATCCGAGGTTGTTGTTCATACCCTCAGATCCCTGCACATTGCAGGACAGGTAGATGAAGGCATTTAGCAGGCTCAGTCTTTTCAGTATTTGACGTGGAGGTGCTGGCGTTGGACTGGATGGACAAAGTCAAAAATCACACAACAGCAGGTTACTGTCCAACAGGTTTATTTGAAATCATGAGCTTTCAGAGCACTGCTTCCTCGTCAGGTGCAGTGTTTGTGATTTCAGGTCAACCTGTTGGACTATAACCTGGCGTCGTGTGATTTTTGAACCTTTTCAGTATAGGAGTTGGGACGTCATGTTGAAAGTTGTAAAGGGCGTTGGTGAGGTCTATTATGGAATACTCTGCCCAGTTCAGTTCACCCAGTTGTAGGAAGAATATTATTCAGCTGCAGAGGGTTCTGAAGATATTTATCAGGATGTTACCGGCTATGGAAGATTTGAGTTATGAAGAAAGGTTGGAACCTTTTTCACTGGATTGTAGGAGGTTGGTGGGGTGTGGGGGGGGGCGGTGGGGGGGGGAGGCGGTGACCTTATAGAGATTTATAGGGGTTAATGGTTGGTGCCTTCTCCCTTGGATGGGAGATTTCAAGACTAGGAGGCACATTTTTAAGTGAGAGGAGAGAGATTTAAAAAAGACATGAGGGGCAACTTTTATTCTTACACAGAGGGTCGTTTGTTTATGGAATGAACTGCCAGAGGAAGTGATGGACTGTGAGCACAATTACAACATTTGAAAGACACTTCGTTAGATATGTACAGAATAGGAAAGATTTGGAGGAATATGGGCTCGGAGCAAGCAGGTGGGACTAGTTTAATTTGGGATTATGTACGCATGGACTGAACCAAAGGGTCTGTTTCTGTACTGTATGACTTCAGGAGGTGGCTCAAGAAGGTGGAATACTTGCCTTTATTAGCAAAGGCATAGGGCTACAGGAGCAGGGAGATTACGCTTAAACTGTATACAATGTCGGTTAGGCCATAGCTGAAGGAGTGCAGCTCTGGTCACCATCCCTTATTCCTCTGCTGCATCTTTTCCCAGGATGACCAATTCCACCTTAGAAAATCCCACATGGCCTCCTTCTTCCAAGATCACAATTCCTCTTCCCACGTGGTCGATGATGCCCTTCAGCGTATTCCTCCACTTCCCACACCACTACCCTTGACTACCACCCCCACCCCCCCTCCTCACCTTTCACCTTAGCAACCTCCACATACAACGCATCATCCCCCGCCATCTACAAATGGAACGCACCACCAGAGATAGATTTCCCTCCCGACCCCTGTCACTGTTCCGGAGAGACCATTCCCTCCGTGCCTCCCTTGCCAGGTCCACACCCCCCTCCAGCCCACACCCTACTCCTGGCACCTTTCCCTGCCACCGCAGGAAGAGCAAAACCTGCGCCCACACCACTCCCCTCACCTCCGTCCAAGGCCCCAAGGGATCCTTCCCCATCCAACAGAAATTTACCCGTACCTCCACCAATGTCATCTACTGTATCTGTTGCATCCTCTATATTGGGGAGACAGGATACCAACTTGCGGATTATTTCAGAGAACATCTCTGGGACACCTACACCCGCCAACCCCACTGTTCCGTAGCTGAACACTTTAACTCCCCCTCCCACTCCATATGCAGATCCTGGGCCTCTTCCATCGCCAAACTGTTACCGATGCTTGGAGGAAGAACACCTCATCTTCTGCCTTGGGACCCTCCAACCATATGGGATTAATGTGGATTTCCCCAGTTTCCTCATTTCACCTACCCCCGCATTATCCTAGTCCCAAACCTCCAACTTGGCACTGCCCTCCTGACCTGTCCATCATCTTTCCCATCTATCCGCTCCACCCTCCTCTCTGACCTATCACCTTCTCCCACACCTTCATCCAACTATTGCATTCCCAGCTACCTTCCCCCCAAGCCCCATACCCTTCCCATTTATCTCTCAGCCCCCTCCCCAGCCCACATGCCTCATTCCTGATGAAGGGGTTATGCCCGAAACGTTGATTCTCCTGCTCCTCCTGACCTGCTGTGCTTTTCCAGCACCACGCTCTTGACTATGAAGAACTTTGGGATATTCAGAGGTTGTGAAAAGAGCTAGGTAAATATAAATCATTCAATGGGCAACACTAAGTGACATCTAAACAAACTGCAAGCAACATCTCGCAGCCTCTTCATTAATCAAACAAGTCACTTGTCCAAATGAGAAAGTGAGGACTGCAGATGCTGGAGATCAGAGCCGAAAAATGTGTTGCTGGAGAAGTGCAGCAGGTCAGGCAGCATCCAAGGAGCTTTTCCAGCAACACACTTGTCCAAATGAGTCAATTTAATCAGGAACAGTTTTCCCAGTTTTGTATGCTTGCTTCTCCAGTTCACTGCTCACCACTTCAACCTGCAGCTTTACGAACAACATTCGAAAGCAAATTTTATTTCTGAAGCAGCTTGGTCAATTCCTTTCAGTTTAAATGCCTCAAAGCAAATTAAACTAAACAACAGCTGCCCAGCTTTCTAATCATGGAGACAGATCAGTTGACGGACTGTCTGACCTTGCTACAAGCCAATGCAACCTGGCGGAAAAGCATGGGTTTGACAGCTCAGTACAAGTTGGTTGTTTGTGAGGGTAAAGAAGGTTCAGCAGCAGGCTGGAACTGAAGATAGACAGTAAAAGAGGAAGGCCATTTAGCCCATTTAAGATGACATTCCTTCACCACAACATCCAGTGGTTTCCCAGGTTGTTTGAGGAGAACATTTCCATGTTTTTGTTCCACATGAAGATCACAAGTTTGTAGACCACAGGAACAAGAAGAAGCAATTCAGTCCTTTGAAGCCCCTAATTCCACATACCCATCCCAGCTAGGAAATAAATCACTCTTTCTTCAGTGTGGCTGGATTAAAAACCTGCAACTCCTTCCTGAACACCATTGTGGGTCACCCTACAGCCCATGAATTGCAGCCATTGGGGTTCAGGAGTAACTAGTTGACCTTGACGGAGTGTCACAGACTGGCACATTGCAAGTTCCAGGATTATGTGCTGAGGGACGCAATAAAGCTTGGGGCAGCTGCTGCCAAGGTGCAGTGGGGAGAGACCATGGTCTGAGGTCTTCCTGCTGAAGATAAATGGGGATCTGTTCAGTTATTGGACCTTCCTAGCACCTCCTTTTGGTTTGTTGGATAGAGTCAATGTTTTTTTTATATATGGTACTGTATAGACCTGAACTGCCTTTATGACTGTGTGTGTATATAAAATACGTACATAGCAAAGATTTTTTTTATGAGTAAAGAATATTTTTGAAGTAAAAAACAACTAAGGATGGGCAATAAATGCTGACTCAACCAGAAACGCCTGCATCTCCTGATTAAATTTAAAAAAAAACTTTGCCCCATATCCTTTGATATATTTGGTTAACAAAGCAAAGTACATCGACCTTTGATCTAAAGTTCACAATTAGTCAAACACCAGTTGGTGTTCTCTGAAGAGAGTTCCAAACCTCTCTCAGGCTGTGTGTCCAGTGATTCTGACAGCAGAACTACTGGTTAATATTCCAAACAACAGCGTTTCTCCATTATTATTTTCTGTAGGGTTCTTTTCATCAGACAGAAAACAACAGCAAATGGAAATTGCTGGAAAAGCTCAGCAGGTCTGGTAGCATCTGAGGAGAGAAATCAAGAGTTAACGTTTCAGGTCATGTGATCCTTCCTCAGACTCTTCCTCCAGAACAGTTCTGGGGAGGGGTCACTTTAACTGAAACATTAACTCTGTTTTCTCTCCAGGGATACTGCTGGACCTGCTGAGCTTTTGTAGCAATTTCTGCTTCTGTTTCTGATCTACAGCATCCACCGTTCTTTCAGTTTTTATTCAGCAAACAGAACTTTCCGGGCTTACCCATGGGTTTATTCTAGCTGAAAGTTGGCAGGGAAAGCCAGGAACTGATTAACGATCTGCGGAAGGTGCAGCAGCAAAGCATTATTTTTGACAAGGTTTAGCTCGAGTCTTCGGACACAGAGATTTAAGGATTTGATTCTTATTTGTTTGTGCACTGTTGCATAACGAGTTGGGAAGTGGAGACAGTGAAGACCTGAGCAACTGAGACCCACTCCAGGTGCTGAACATTATTTCCCAATCATAGAACCATTGAGGTCTACAGAACAAAAGGAGGTTCTTTGGTGCATCAAATATGTGCTGGTCAAAACCCCCCATCTATTTATTCATATTCCATTTTCCAAAACTTTCCATAGTTTTATGTATCTTGGCATCGCAACTGCACATCTAATACTTTTTATATGTTAAGAGAGCTATTGCTGCTACCACCCTCACAAGCAGTGAGTTCCAAATTCCCATCACCCTCTGCTTGACAAATCTTTTTCCTCACATCCCCTCAAACCTTTCTGCCCCTTACGGTAAATTGAACCACCCCACCCCCCACCCCCAGCCATTCATCTCTCCTTCAAGGGGCAATGTTTCTTCTTATCTCCCCTATCTGCACCCCTCATGAGCTTACACGGCCCAGTCATATCCCCCCTTGGTTGCCTCTGCTCCAAGGAAAACAATCGCTCCTCATATCTGAAGCTCTCCAGACCAGGCAACATCCTGGTAAATCACCTCTGTACCCTCTCCAGTGCAATCACAGTATGCCTATAACTTTATCTGATTAATGGGAAATTAGTTGTGCATAAATCAACAAATGTGGAACTTATATTTAAATATGTGCCTCTAACAAAGTAACATCCAAAGGCACTCAACAGATGTATAACATGAGAACCAATTGGTGATAAGTTAAAAAGAAGTCCATCTTGGAATTGGGACAGGAGCTGGGGAATTACAGGTTTGGTGACAAGGCTTGATTTTGAAGCACCATCTTGAACAGGAAGTGGGAATTGGAAAGAACAGGATCAGGCAAGGAATCCCAATCCCAATTAGATTTGGATTTAGGTTTTATTGTCCCATGTACTCAGGCATGAAGTACAAGAGTACAGTGAGAAGTGTGCAATGATGCCACACACGTCGCCATCTTAGGTCCAAAGAACCCAGGTACAAAATCTTAGTTACAGAAATAGAGAAATAATGAAATCAGTTAAGAAGTTCAGCACTACAATATTCTTAGCATAAAAACAGAAAAACAATGAAATAAAGTTAATGTTGTAAATGATAGTCCCTTTAAGAAAGAACGAGGACATGGTCCAGAGGTTAGTGAGAGTGACTAATGCTTGCTGGAGCATACCTTTAAGGGCTGTCTTTCTGGGGTCTTATGGTGCAGTGGTAGTGCTCTACCTCTGAATCAGGACACCGGTGTTCAAATCCTACATGCTCCTGAGGTGTCTCACAACATTTCCAAACACATTGATTAGAAAATATAAAGGGCTGGCTTTCTGTTTGTGAATTTAATTAGAATCATGGTGATTTGGTTGTGTTAAAAACATTCAGAGCTGTTGGATGTAAGTTGGCTCGCTGTGCTGGAAGGTTCATTTTCAGACGTTTCGTCACCAAACTAGGTAACATCATCAGTGAGCCTCCAGTGAAGCACTGGCGGTATGGCCCGCTTTTTATTTATATGTTCAGGTTTCCTTGGATTAGTGATGTCATTTTCTTTTCTTTTTCCCAGGGGGTGGTAAATCAATGTGTTTGTCGATAGAGTTCCGGTTGGAGTGCCATGCTTCTAGGAATTCTCGCGTGTGTCTTAGTTTGGCTTGTCCAACCCGAATTCTATCAACAAATACATTGACTTAGATCCTACTTACCACCCCCTGAGAAAAAGAACAGGAAATGGCATAACCACAGAAAATGACATCGCCAACCCAAGGAAACCTAAACACCTAAATAAAAAGTGGGCCATACCACCAGTGTTTCATTGGAGGCTCACTGATGATGTTACCTAGTATGGTGATGAAACGTCTGAAAATGAACCTTCCAGCTCAGTGAGCAAACCTACATTGAGAACCTCAACCTGAGCTACAAATCTTCTCAAAACTCACTAACACCTATGGACGCAATATGCTAAAACTGGCCCAAAAATGTGAAACCAGTGCCATCCATCAGAGCGTTATGTACATCCTGCATGAATGCCTAAGGAAAGCTACTACCTAAATGTCTTAAACACAAACCTCCCCTTAACACCCCACTTGCCAAAAGAATAGCAGAGCAAAATGGCCACAACATACTCCGTAAATACAACCAGGAAATTTTGCGCCAAAAAACTTTACCCACTAATATAACACACCATGAATGGACAGATAAAGTACAACAAGCCATAGACAATAGACAGCAACAAACACAGAAAATGAAAAAACTAGACCTGCAGAAAAAACTAGACAAATTTATACAAAATAACACAGACAAGCATGGATAAAAAAGTATCTGACTGACCCTTAACAGACACTGAAAAAGTTGTCTTAATAAGAGGATTAAATTGCAACTGCCAGGCTGCGGACAAGAAAGATTTTGTAGCAGCATTAGAAACAACACTATGAGTTCACAGAAGAAACCCAGCAAACCATCAGACAGACAGTTGCACCAATGTAAAGCAGGAAAATGGAAGGAAACACACTCAATACACAAGAAAGGAAAGCACTAGAAAGACCTACCTGCAGACAAAGGATGCTTGACAGTCATTTAAATCAAGGAGACTACACTGAGAAAGTGAATGCACTAATTACTGAGACCAACATTTACCAATAAATGATGATAGACCCGATCCCACAACTAGAGAACTGAATCACAGCCCTACTCAAAAAACTTCAGAAATCTGAAGAAATAAATAAGACAACTGCGATCCACATGGATCCAACACACCATGCTTCTACGGATTACCCAAAATTCTCAAAGCAGAAGCCCCCCCCCCCCCTTAAGACCCAACTTACAGATTGGCCAGGGAGCTATACCAAAGACTAAAACACTTAATAGAAGACTCACACCACTCCATCCACTCCACCCAAGAATTCCTGAAGACCAAAGACACAATGGTAGAAGAGGATGGAATAATGGTCTCCTTTGATGTAACAGCCCTATTCATATCCACTAACACCAACCTGGCCAAGAAACACTGACTACACTATTAGATGAACCAAAGACACTTACATCAAACACCACCAACTTCATCGGCCAGGGCAAGATCATCAAACTAGTGGACCTATGCCTTACCACACATTTCACCTTCAACAACAAAACCTACAGACAAACCAACAGAACATCCACTGGATCTCTGACATCAGGGTTCTTCGCAGAGACAGTAATGCAGAGACTCGAAGAAACAGCTTTGCCAACCATCCAACCCAAACTTTGGGCCTGTTATGTGGATGACACCTCTGCCACCATTAAACGGAACAAATTAGAGAAAACCTTCAGGGCCATGAATAATCCCCTTACTGGCATAAAATTCACTAACGAGGAGGAAAACAACAACAAACTGCCATTCCTCGATGTCACAGTAGAGCAAATAGCCAATGGGGAACTTCAAACCAGTGTTTACAGGAAAACAACAAATACAGACCGAATACTGAACTACAGAAACAAATCATCCCAACATCCATAAACTAAGCTGCATCAGAACATTACTTCAATGAGCCAACACACGCTGCAGCAAAGAGGAACTATGCAGAGCAGAAGAAAATCACCTGAAGTGAGTTCAAAAAGAATGGGTACCCAATGAACACAGTCCACCGATTTCTCAGCAACAAACCCAAACAAGCAGACAAAACACGCCCAGAAACCCTGCCCACTCTCCCCCACATCAAAGACACATACTGACTGACAGACTACTCCAACCTCTTGGCATCATGGTAGCCCACAAACCCACCAACACACTAAAACAGCAGCTAATAAACTTGAAAACCCTATACAGACAACATGAAAAACTAATGTCATTTACAAAATACTTTGCAAGAACTGTAACAAACACTACTTTGGACAAACAGGCAGAAAACTAGCCACTAGGATACATGAACATCACCTAGCCGCAAAAAGACATGACCCACTCTCACTAGAGTCCTTACATACAGATGAGGAAGGACACCACTTCGGGTGGGACACCACATCCATCCTGGGACAAGCCAAACAGAGGCACGCACAAGAATTCCTAGAAGCATGGTATTCCAACTGGAACTCTATCAACAAACACATTGACTTGGATCCCAGTTACCACCCCCGAGAAAAAGAACAGGAAATGACATCACCACAGGAAATGACATCACCAACCCAAGAAAACCTAAACACATAAATAAAAAGCGGGCCATGCCACTAGTGCTTCACCGGAGACTCACTGATGATGTTACTTAGAATGGTGACGAAACGTCTGAAAATGAACCTTCCAGCTCACCGAGCAAACCTACATCCAGAACCTCAATCTGAGCTACAAATCTTCTGAAACCTCACTAATTCAGAGGTGTCTAACAGTATCTCTGGATTGCATTTATTTCACTTGGGTTATTGAGGCTCCACTGTATCTCTGAGCCAGGAAACCGGGATTCAATCCGCAACAGCTCCAGAGGTGTGCAAGAACATCTCTGAAGAAATGAAAGTGGCCTGTCTTTCCAATTCAAAGCTGGTGGTATGGTGATGGCATCTGTTAGTGTCATGAGACCATGAATCTGTGCGTGGGAAGTCCTGTTTCATTCTTTGTTGGTAGAGCAGTATCTGTTGCGGCTATCGAAGCCCACACAGTAGTGACAGTCTCTGCTGCAGTGACTGCACGTGAAGGTGCTGTCCTCCGGTGTTGTCTTGGTGTTGTTTAATCGGCGGGTGGGCTTTTCTTCAGCAGCAAACCTCAACTTCTCTTCTCCTCTTGTTAGGCCTCTGTGTAATTCCTGCCTCCAGCCAGAGCGATCGCTTATAATGTCCTCTCACCTCTTGACGTTCATGTTCAGTGACTTCATGTCCTTCAAAACGAAGATAGGACTGCCTTAAGCTCTCTTGCTGAAGGCCAGTTCCCCTACAGCAGGTCTTTCAGGATCCTCCTGTCTGACATGCAGTGTACATGGCCCAGCCAGTGGAGATAGCGTTGTTGGAGCAGGGTGAAGAGACTGGGTATCTGGGCGTGGGCCAGGGACCTCATTGTTGGTGACTCAGTCAGTCCACTCGATGTCCAGGATGTGACTTAGGCTGTGCAAGTGGAAGGAATTGAGATGCCGCTCTTGTGAGTAGAGGTTCCAGGTCTCGCTGCCCTAATGCAGTGTGCTGAGGGCACAGGCCCTGGAGACGCCAACCTTGGTGGACGTCATCAGCTTTCTGCTCTTCCAGACTTTCTGTTAGCCTGACAAATGTTGACGCTGATTGTGCGATGTGTCTGTCGATCTCAGAATCTAGGGAGAGACTGTCTGTGACGGCGGAGCCAACGTTTGTAAACTCGTGGTCTACCCCCACATTGTAGTTGTTGATAGTAATGGTGGGAGTGGGGGGGTGGGGGGTGGGGGGTACTCGACACCTTGACCCAACACATTGGTCTTCTTCAGGCTGAGTGTCATGCTGAAGTCCTGGCAGGCTCTTGAGCAACTGTCCATGAGGTGTCGCAGTTGATCTTCCGAGTGTGTTGCTAGTGCCGCGTCATCTGCAAACAACGTGTCCCTGACGAGTACTTCACAAACCTTGGTTTTTGCCCTCAGCCAGGTCATACTGAACAGCCTCCTGTCCAGTCTGATGGGGACATAGACACCATCAGCTGATGTTCCAAAAGGGTGCTTCAGCAGGACTACAAAGATACCGAACAGGGTGGGGGCGAGCACACAGCCCTGCTTCACACTGCTGCAAATGTTGAAGGCCTCCTTGGAAGAGTGGTCAAACTGAACATTGCCCTTCATGTCTGTGTGGAATGACTGAACTATCCTGAGGAGCCTCCAGGGAGAACCAATCCCGGTGAGGATTTTGAACAGGCTGTCTCTGATCACAAGGTGGAAAGCCTTTGTGAGGTCAATGACGGTGACATGGAGTGGCTGTCTTCACTCTGCATTTCTCTTGTAGCTGTCAAAGGGAGATGGTCATTTCGATTGTGGAATGTTCTGACCTGAAGCCACGCTGAGCCTTGGGATATACCTTTCGGCAGTTTTCTGCAGTCTCTTCAGGACCACGTGGGTGAAGACCTTCCTAATAATGCTCAGTAAAGAGATTCCCTTGTAGTTGTTACAGAAACTTCTGTCCCCTTTATTCTTGTATAGGGTGACAATGTTGCAGTCTCTCATGTCTCCCTCTTTCTAGTTCTGGCACAGTAGCTGTGTAGGTGGTTTAGCCCTTTGTGTACTTGATGGTCTCTGGTGGAATGCCATCCAATCCTGATGCCTTCCCAATCGATTGCTTTACTTGGCTCTTTGACAGTTGGAAACAGATCCAGTTCCTCCATGACAGGCAGGCATTCCACGGCGTCGAGCGCGCTGTCCGTGATGCTGTTTTCTCTGGAGTTGAGTTCAGAGTAATGCCCCACCCATCTCTCCATCTGCTTGCCTTTGGTCTTTGATGGTCTCACATGTTAGTGACAGTGGGGCTGTCTTGCTGTAGGTTAGACCAATGATTTTCTTGGTCCTCTCATACACTCCACAGATGTTGCCTGTGTCAAATGATGACTGAATGCTTTCACATAGTTGTCGCCAGTAATCCTTTGCGCAGCGTCTGGCTGTTTTCTGGGCTTTGTCTCTTACTGTCCTTAGTGCTTGCAGTGTTGACTGGGTGGGGTAGCCTTTGTGCTCTCGTAATGCAACACGCTCTGCCTCGATGACAGCGGTGAGCTAACTTGAGTTCGCTTCAAACCAGTCCTGTGTCTTGCCCTGTTTCTTCCCGAGGGCGTTGCGTGCGATGCTGTGGATAGTGTCCCTGAGGGAGTCCCATCTCTGCAGAACATCTCCTTCCGGTGGGTCTGCAAGGATTACATCTTCCAGTGACTTTATGAACTTCACCCCTTCCTCTGGGTGTTGAGTCTTATTGGCATCGATGCATTTCTTGCCTGGAGGCTTAGCGTAGTGCATTTCCTTTGGCCAAAGTCTGATCTTGCAGCAAACCAGAGAGTGATCTGAAAGGAGCAAGCCAGGAGCATGTTTGTCGGATGGCAGCATCTGGTGATTATCAGGTCTATCTGGTGTCAGGATTTGGAGCAGGGTTGTCACCGAGACGCTTTGTGCTGAGCTTTGGTCTGGAAGTAGGTGTTGTTGACACACAATCCACAGAGCGTGCAAAGCTCGAGACGTCGTTGCCCATTGTCATTCATCCTGCCAATCCCATACCACCTCAGGCAGCTTGGCCAGGAATCGTGGTCAGCGCCCACTCTAGCGTTGAAGTCACCAAGTTGCAGCAACTGTTCCTGACCTGGGATCCTCTGTATTATCATGGAAAGCTGATCCTTTGCGTCTCGTGTCGAGTAGAGGGTTGGGGCATAGATGCTGACAAAGTTGACAGGTCTGTCGATGTGCGGGGTTGAAGTGAGAAAATCCGCTCCGTTCCGTTCTCACTCGGCTCTACCATCTTCAGCAGCGAAATCTTCACAGCAAAGTCGACACTATGCTCTCTGGTCTTGTCTGAGCCCTTCTCCTGCCAGGAGAAGGTCTGGTATCTCTCACGCAGGGTTCCTGATTCTGCGAGGTGTCTCTCTTGGAGTGTTATGATGTCCACTTGGAGTCTCAGTAGTTTACTGTTAATCACTACTATCTCCCGATCAGTGCATCATATGATATACCAGTGGTCAGGGTCAGTATGTTTCAGCATTCTAGTCTGAGTGCTGGCTTCTTTCTTTGTTTTCTTGTTGTGCTCGGTGCAGTGTTTACAGGCCGCAGTTTGGGTTATCCCTAAGCCCCATGCACCCAGTGGAACAGGCAGCCTGTGACAGGACAGCACCTAATTGGCTGGGGGCTGCCCAGATTGAGGTGGGTGGTAGCTGTCCAGTGAGGCGGGATGGTCTCTCCCTCCATCAAAAGCAACCCCTGGCACCTTGCCCTATGCCAATTGGGTGCAGGCATATAACTGGTAGACTGCTGCCTTCTGTGTTGTGCCTCTGTGGTGAGGTGATGCTGGAGTGTCCTCTCCTGGGTGCAGGTCTGGGTAAGATTGTATGGAAGACTGGCAGTTACCCATGCAGCCGGTCTCCCATCTCCACACCACCGATGTTGTCCAAGGGAAGGGCAGGGGTCTGTATAGCTTGGCACCAGTATCGTTGCAGGAGTCACCACAGTGAGATTGAAGACAATGTCGGACTGCCTTAGGGACTCCAGCTCCAGATTTATCCTCAGCGTTACTCCCGGAGCCTTTCCCATGAGTGGGTGTAGCCGCAAAGCAACGGATGTTTGGAATCACAGTTTACCCTCTCTTATATGGACTGTCTTCCCAGGCTGACGAGTTCCATCTACATAAAGCACTGGTTTTAAGGCGCCAGGGCCCACCTTCACCCCTCCTCCTGTCAGTAGAAACCTTTCGATTGGGCTTAGAGAGTAAGCCACAGGAGAAGGCCAGGTGTTGGACTTGGTTGTCCAGAGGCTATTTGAGACTCATGCTGTGAGGAGCACTTTTTATGCAGTGGGAGCTTCCCCCCACTACCACTCCTTGGTTTGACAACTTCGGAACCAAAGCTGGTGGGAACTTGCTCCAACATCATTTTAATTTAATACCATCTCTCTCTCCCTAGATTTGTTATTGCTGCACTACCCCTGGGGTACTGTGCCTGTTAATTGTTCTTTTAATTAATATCGTGGACGATGTGGTGGTGTTTTATTTAAAAAAAGGAGTCTAGCTTTCCCCAGAAAAGGGTGTTGATCAGGAAAGGGCCGAAGAATGAATTGGATGGAGTTTGCGTTGAACAATGGAAACCAAATGAAGTGCTGTGGATCAAAAACAGGAATTGCTGGAGAAACTCAGCAGGTCTGGCAACATCTGTGGAGAGAAAGCAGAGTAAACATATTGGGTCAAGTGACCTTTCTATCGATCTGTTGAATGAAGTGGAACTGGGAGCAGGGGGAGAAGGGCTGCTCTGAGCCATTGTGAGGTGGTGCTGATGGAGAGATGGGTTGAGAGTGTACATGTGGTGACGTGTGGTCTGAGTGTGGATCTCAGGGTGTGGCAAGAGCAGCTGACTCACGAGTGTTACACATCATGGAGATACCTGTAATCCTGAAAGCCTGAAATCACTGGACTTGAAGGTCTACTTTCTCCCCACGGATGGTGAATTTCACCAGCTGCTTTTGATCCTGATTTCCAGCATCCACAGTTCTTTGTTTTTTATTGAACAATATGATTGCGGGTGACAGGCCGCTTCCTGCTTCAATAAAAGGATGACCAGTAGGACAACACCTGGGGCTTCAGTGGCTCAAGTGTGGCTAATTGTGGGCCTTTTTTAAAATCAGTGACTGGTTCTGCTTTTACTGTGCAAATATGATTTGGAGATGCCGGTGTTGGACTGGCGTCTACAAAACTTAAAAATCACACAACACCAGGTTATAGTCCAACCACCTGATGAAGGAGCGTCGCTCCGAAAGCTAGTGCTTCCAATTAAACCTGTTGGACTATAACCCGGTGTTGTGTGATTTTTAACTTTGCAAATAAACTGTTTCAGTCCGCCTTTCATCAATCTTTTAGCTCAATGTACAACTTGCTAGTTGTGTTGCACGCCTCCTAGCAGAGCGCTTTAGGGAACATCTCCGAGACACCCGCACCAATCAACCACACCGCCCTGTGGCCCAACATTTCAACTCCCCCTCCCACTATGCAGGTCCTGGGCCTCCTTCACCGCCGCTCCTTCACCAACAGATGCCTGGAGGAAGAATGCCTCATCTTCCGCCTCGGAACACTTCAACCCCAGGGCATCAATGTGGACTTCAACAGTTTTCTCATTTCCCCTTCCCCCACCTCACCCTAGTTCTAAACTTCCAGCTCAGTAACTGTCCCCTTGACTTGTCCGGACTTGTCCTACCTGCCTATCTCCTTTTCCGCCTATCTCCTTTTCCGCCTATCTCCTTTTCCGCCTATCCACTCCACCCTCTGCTCCTTGACCTATCACCTTCATCCCCTCCCCCACTCACCCATTGTACTCTATGCTACTCTCTCCCCACCCCCACCCTCCTCTAGCTTATCTCTCCATGCTTCAGGCTCTCTGCCTTTATTCCTGATGAAGGGCTTTTGCCCGAAACGTCGATTTTGCTGCTCCTTGGATGCTGCCTGAACTGCTGTGCTCTTCCAGCACCACTAATCCAGAATCTGGTTTCCAGCATCTGCAGTCATTATTTTTACCTCAGATTTAGATCTGTTTACATATGTCCTAAAGTTCCTGAGATATAACCAAGAGAAGGTGGGTTACAGTTCAATCTCAACTCTGTGCTAAGCTGCACTGACAGGTAACTATGTAAAGTAGGTACAGGTCATTCTGCTATAATGAGACAGTTGTGTTCCTCTGCGACCATGCGCTACAGAAAATCACGCTGTTGAAGATCACTAATAGAAAATCGCTATGCCCATTCAACAGAAAGTTCATGTTATTGAAACAATGTCCACATTCGTCAATCGCGTTATAGCCAATTCAAGCTGATGAAATGTGCGTTATAGCAAAACTACCTGTATGACAATTCAGCTGTATCTTCCACAGCTGAAACTCAATAATTTAGCATCAGCTCCCCCATACTGGGACATAGTAAAGAACGTTCCCTGTCTCCATACAAATGGGTGCCATGTGATCAGTGAGATCATCAGTTGATGCCTGGACAGAAATGTTGGGAACACATGCGGAGTTTTTGGAAAATCATGGTTCAGCTCAGGAACTTCAGAACATATAGAACACACCGAAATCTGATACAAGGCAAATTTTCCCTGGGATGGGGGAGTCCAGACCTACAGGGCATAGGTTTGGGGTGAGAGCAGAAAGATTTAAAAGGGACCTACAGGGGCAACCTTTTCACACAGAGGGTGGTACGTGTATGGAATGAGCTGCCAGAGGAAGTGGTGGAGGCTGGTACAATTGCAACATTTAAAAGGCATCTGGATGGATGCATGAATAGGAAACGTTTAGAGGGGTATGGGACATTTGCTGGCAAATGGGACTAAATGAATTCAGGAGGTCTGGTTGGCTTGAACGTGTTGGACTGAAGGGTCTGTTCTGTGCTGTACATCTCAAAGACTCTATTTCGCAAACTGTGCATGTTGTACACCGAGCTAAAAGATTGATCAAAGGCAGATTGAAACAGTTTACTTGCACAGTGGAAGCAGAACCACTTATTGTTTAAAAACAGGGCCACAATTAACAAGAGATTCATTCAGAACACGCTGTCTAAAACTGAGAGCAGACCATTCATTGTAGCAATCCCCACTATCTGGCTTGATCACAGGCACTCAGCACGGTACAGACACAGCCTTTTTCTTCCAAAACAGACTTTCAAATTAAGAATCAATAAGGCGTTAAGTCACAATGACAGTAATTATGCAAAGTAGGTCTGGTAACCCATCTGTGAGAAAGTGAGGACTGCAGATGCTGGAGACCAGAGCTGAAAAATGTGTTGCTGGAAAAGCGCAGCAGGTCAGGCAGCATCCGAGGAACAGGAGAATCAACGTTTCGGGCATGAGCCCTTCTTCAGGAATGAGGAAGGTGTGCCAAGCAGGCTAAGATAAAAGGTAGGGAGGAGGGACTTGGGGGAGGGGCGTTGGGAATGCGATAGGTGGAGGGAGGTCAAGGTGAGGGTGATAGGCCGGAGAGGGGGTGGGGGCGGAGAGGTCAGGAAGAAGATTGCAGGTCAAGAAGGCGGTGCTGAGTCCGAGGGTTGGGACTGAGACAAGGTGGGGGGAGGGGAAATGAGAAAGCTGGAGAAATCTGCATTCATCCCCTGTGCCTGGAGGGTTCCTAGGCGGAAGATGAGGCGCTCTTCCTCCAGGCGTCGTGTTGCCGTGGTCTGGCGATGGAGGAATCCAAGGACCTGCATGTCCTTGGCGGAGTGGGAGGGGGAGTTAAAGTGTTCAACCGCCCCGTGGCGCATTTCTTCAGCTTCCTCATTTCCCCTCCCCCCACCTTATCTCAGTCCCAACCCTCGGACTCAGCACCGCCTTCTTGACCTGCAATCTTCTTCCCGACCTCTCCGCCCCCCACCCCCTCTCCGGCCTATCACCCTCACCTTATCACCCTCACCTTAACCTCCTTCCACCTATCGCATTTCCAACGCCCCTCCCCCAAGTCCCTCCTCCCTACCTTTTATCTTAGCCTGCTGGGCACACCCTCCTCATTCCTGAAGAAGGGCTCATGCCCGAAACGTCGATTCTCCTGCTCCTCGGATGCTGCCTGACCTGCTGCGCTTTTCCAGCAACCCATTTTTCAGCTCTGGTAACCCATCTGTGTCCTCCTCAACAAAACCTTAGCACCAGCTCCACAGAACTGGAGCACAACAAAAGGTGGCACAGTGGTTCGCGCTGCTGCCTCACAGCGCCAGAGACCCGGGTTCAATTCCCGCCTCAGTCGACTGTCTGTGTGGAGTTTGCACGTTCTCCCCGTGTCTGCGTGGGTTTCCTCCGGGTGCTCCGGTTTCCTCCCACAGTCCAAAGATGTGCAGGTCAGGTGAATTGGCCATGCTAAATTGCCCGTAGTGTTAGGTAAGGGGTAGATGTAGGGGTATGGGTGGGTTGCGCTTCGGCGGGGCGGTGTGGACTTGTTGGGCCGAAGGGCCTGTTTCCACACTGTAAGTAATCTAATCTAATCTAATCTAAAAAAAAAAATTGCAGCTATGAGTCGCTGTTAAGTTATCATTTCACTTTGGCAAGCTGCCACGCTCCTAATCAAAAGGCAGGCATGTTGAAGTTACCCCATTGCATCTCAGTTATTGAATGAACAGTATCTTTCATTCTGGAGTTTGATCTGAAGGTGAGCTCATCGAGAGTCGAGTTTCCAGGTTTAATTTATAACAAAACCCACCATCTCGACCCTCGAAAGAATGACAACGCTTTATGAAACTTTCATGAGAAGCTGACAAAACTTTACTCCAAAAGATCACTACTCATCGCCACTTAACAGGATGTGAGTGTCACTGGCTAGGGTTAACATTCATTGCCCAAGTGAGAGTCAACCACATTGCTGTGGGTCTGGAGTCACATGTGGGCCAGACCAGGTAAGGACGGCAGATTTCCTTCCCTCAAGGACACGAGTGAACCAGTTGGGATGTTTCCTGACAATAGGCAGTGATTTCATGGTCAATCATTAGAACCTTATTTCCAGATTATTTCTGAATTCCAACATCTTCCCATGGCAGAGTTCAAATCCCCGTCCCCCGAAAGTTTCCCGGGTCTCTGGATTAACAGTCCAGCGATAACACCATGAGGCCATCACCTTCCCTGTGCCCTTAAGTAACACTAGGCCAGCAGATGCCAACTCAGTGAGAATTCCATTCAACTCCCGACTTGCCCAGGGTATGAGATCACATGAAACTTTGCTCATTTGCTGAAGTCTCACCTTGACTTTAAGAGAATTCAAATCCGAAACGAATATTTTGAAAGTTGTAAGCCTGGAACTGTCATTCCTGAGAGGTATGCCAATGCCCAAACTCCTGGTTGGGGGGG
The DNA here is from genome assembly GCF_047496795.1 of Chiloscyllium punctatum. Taxonomy (NCBI): domain Eukaryota; kingdom Metazoa; phylum Chordata; class Chondrichthyes; order Orectolobiformes; family Hemiscylliidae; genus Chiloscyllium; species Chiloscyllium punctatum. The sequence goes on from NC_092751.1 coordinate 104,405,159, forward strand.
GAGGGGGGAGGTTTGCTGTCAGTGGGAGGTGGAGTTGCTGACTGAAGAGCTACAGTCAGTGCTCCCCCAGTTCGTCGACGATGAGAAAGATTAAAACAAAAAGAGCCTCCCTACCACCACCGTCACCACCGTCACCACCATCACCATCACCACCATCATCACCATCACCATCACCACCATCATCACCATCACCATCACCGTCACCACCACCGTCACCATCACCATCACCATCACCATCACCATCACCACCGTCACCATCACCATCACCATCACCATCACCATCACCACCGTCACCACCGTCACCATCACCATCACCATCACCACCGTCACCACCGTCATCATCACCATCACCATCACCATCACCGTCACCACCACCGTCACCATCACCATCACCATCACCATCACCATCACCACCGTCACCACCGTCATCATCACCATCACCATCACCATCACCGTCACCACCACCGTCACCATCACCATCACCATCACCATCACCATCACCATCACCATCACCATCACCATCACCACACTCATAACTGGCTCTTTTTAAAATTCATTTGTGGGATGTGGGGGTCTCTGGCTGGGTCCAGCATTTATTGCTCGTCCCTAGTTGCCCTTGAGAAGGTGGTGATGAGCTGCCTTTTTGTACCACTGAGGTTCACTTGCTGTGGGTTCACCCATAATGCCATGTGGGAGGGAGTTCCAGGACTTTGACCCAATGACAATGAAGGAACGGTGATACATTTCCAAGTCAGGATGGTGAGTGGCTCAGAGGGGTGCTTACAGGGGGTGGTGTTCCCATGTATCTGCTGCCCTTGTCCTTCTAGATGGAAATGGTCGTGGGTTGGAAAGGTGCTGTCAGAGATCTTTGGTGAACTTCTGCAGTGCATCTTGTAGATAGTACACACTGCCGCTACTGAGTGTTGGTGGTGGAATGAGTGAATGTGTTGCCAATTGAGCAGGTCTCTTTGTCCTGGATGGTGGCAAGTTTCTTAAGTGTTTGGAGCTGCACCCAGCAGGCAAATTGGGAGCATTCCATCACACTGCTAACTTGTGCCTTGTAGATAGTGGACAGGCTTTGGGTGTCAGGAGGTGAGTGACTCACTTCAGTGTTGCTAGTCTCTGACCTGTTCTTGTAGCTACTGTGTTTATGTGGTGAGTCTAGTAAGAATTCAATGCTAACCCTCAGGATGTTGACAATGGGGGATTCAGTGACTGTAACACCAATGAATGTCAAGAGGCAATGGTTAGATTGTCTCTTATTGATAGAAGACATATTCTGGCATTTGTGTGGCATGAGTGTTACTTGTCAGCTCTCTCATGAAATAGCAAGAGAGTTACTGATGGTTTAACCTGCGAGTCACCACACCTCAGGGGAGGAGACAGGTTGAGAAGGAGGGTCCTTCCTGGTAACCTCAGCTGGAATTGTAACACTGCATTACAAACCAGTCCACTGAGCTAAACAACCCCCAGTTACCTAGAAGATAACATTTCAAAATCAAATAATTACCTTGCAAGGCCACATGGTTGACAAGATTCTATATGATTACAAGCGTTTCTTTTCTTTCTGTTTGTGTGGCATATGGACATTGCTGGAAAGGTCAATATTTGTTGTGCAACCTGAATTGCCATTGGCCTGATTAATTTTCAGAGGGCAGTTAAGGCATTGCTCCAGGTCTGGAGTCACGTGTCGGCCACACCAGGTAAGGACAGCAGATGGTAGGCATCGGTAGAGCAGGTGGTCTTTCCCAACAATCGACATTGGCAATGTGGTCACCATTAATCCAGCTTTTATTTCATTCAGATCTGGCAGTCTACCACGGTGGGACTTGAACTCATGCTGCCGAGATTCCTAACCTGGAGTTCTAGGTTTGTAGCCCACTATATCACAGCCTCCCCACTTTTGTTTACTAGTAGCATAACATTCATCCCTGTAGAAGTATTGATTGAGATCCAACAGCTGCCTTGCGGGAGATAACAGGGCCTTGACTAATCTCGAACAATGGCCCTGAATGAACCAGGCTTGCTACAGTTAATGGAAAAGCTGACAACATAGATTAATAAGTACTTACAAAAACTTCCACAGTCACAGGGACTGTACTGTATAGAGGAGGGGTCCCAGCATCTTTTGCCATGATGGTCAAATAGATAAACCCTCCTGGAACCTGCTCGAAGTCAATGGGCCTTGTGACGGTAATAACTGGAACAGACACAGACATTGGGGAAGATTATTGCTGGTCAATACTTCATAAAAGTCACCAGCCATGGAAGTTAACACAACAGTATATTACCTTTTCACATTTTACTTTTGCATTCCCAGTAACTGTGAGCAGTTTAATTTCTTCACGCGATGTAAAAATCAATAGCCTTTTTAATTAATAAACTTGCAGAGACATGAACTTATACCAGGGAATACTTTTAATTATTTTAAAACATGAGTTCAGAATTTACAGAGGTTCAACATATGAGTATTTAAAATATTTGCATCAATGATAATTTCAAGGCTATTGGTAAAAGTGTCAATTCTTAGATTAAGGGCTTAAAAAAAAGACAATCAGCTGTGATTTGTAGCGGATCTGTGAAAACAAAGCTTTCAATCTCTGAAGTAGTTGATGTGATGCAGGAGCCTTGACAGACATGAAAAGTACATCAGATATATATATTATATATATATGGAAGATAGACTTTTCCCTGCTTATCCAGATCTTCCTGTACTTTATGTTAGTTAAAGTCAAGAGAATAGACGCGGCAGCTAGTTGAGGGCTAAATTCGACCATAACAGCTCAAAGTTTGAAGAATAGGGAATTACAAGACTTAAGACTACTTTTTATAAACCACCCGATTCCAGCAAAAACATTTATGTGCATGCGATTTAGGAATATGCCTTGAGTATTTCTAAAGATGATGGATTGATTTATTTCACTGATGAGACCTACTAGCCTCGCTTATTTTAATTTTGGATCTTTTTAAGAAGAAAACACTTCTTTCAGAGATGTTACCTTCTATACACAAAGCTTCCAAGCTATAAAGCACATGAAATTGAAGGAAAGGACGGACCCTTTGGCCCCAGGAACCTGATCTGCTGTTTAATGAATAAGATCATTGCCAACTCACTATCTCAGCTACTTTTTCCTGCCTGCCCCTATATTCCTTCATTTCCTTAAATCGATTGGTCTCTGCCTCGAATGTCCGCAATGATTGAGACTGCAGCGTCTTTACAGTAGAGAACTCCCAAAGACACAAGTCCGAAACGATCAAACTCCCTTGTTCTTGGAACGTGAACCCCCAACCCTGTCTTGAGATTCCTGAGCCAGGGGAAATTACAGTGCAGCACCTCACCCCTGTCATGCCCCTTTAACATGTGATGCTGGCTCCCCGTTCTGAAGGGCCTGACCAGGTCCTCATGACTCAACATCTGGCACAGTGGCTCAGTGGTTAGCACTGCTGCCTCACAGCGCCAGGGACCCAGGTTTGACCCCAGCCTTGGGCAATTGTCTGTGTGGAGTTTGCATATTCTCCCCGTGGGTTTCCTCTGGGTGCTCCGGTTTCCTCCCAGAGTCACAAAGATGTGCAGGTCAGATGAATTGGCCATGCTAAACTGCCCATAGTGCTAGGTGCATCAGTCAGAGGGAACTAGGTCTGGGTGGGTTACTCTTCAGAGGGTTGGTGTGGACTTGTTGGGCCGAAGGGCCTGTTTCCACACTGTAGGGAACCTAATCTGATCTCCTGCTCGGTTTCAGAATAGATTAGATTGGTAGATTGGTGGAGAATTGGGAGCAGTTGACAAAACTTTGTTTGTTGGTTCTCAATCACTGATCTTACTTGAAATCAGGAGATTGAACAAGCTGGGAAGCACAGAAAAGGACTGCAGAGACATTTCCACAATTGGGTGTCCACATACATGAGCAATAAGAGAGTATTCACAGAAGGTGTAGGATTAGACTCGATCCTGTCCATTGAGTTTCACTCTAACAGTGAGGTGAATACTTCAACAGCACTCAGTCCAAACCAGGCTTCTGTGATTACACTGTTAGCACACACTTTCTGGCTTGAACAACACAACAGGGATCTATTTTTAATCACAGTGTGTAATTACACTGCACTGAAAACCTGAACATAATGACCCTTCAGTTGCAATGTGACTGTATTTATAATACTTGAGCAAACCTTTCAAAGAGAATATTCTCCTTTTCTTTGGGTCATTTTACGTGATAGACGCACAGCTGGAAGCAGACATCTGCTCCCTCCTTCACCAGCTGAAGTCAGCAGTGAGAAAGAGTGCAGCTTTTGGGAACTGACAACAGTTAGAGCCTCAGAAAGAGCATACTTACCGAAGCTCTGGATGATTAACATTAGAGGTGTTGGCAGGATTCCCTTTGCATTTCAATCTAGAAACCTCAGCACAAAAAAAAACTGATGTCCACACTTACAGTGCAGTACAGAGTGGGTGCCACATTGTTTGAGATGCTTCCTATGAGATGATGGACTGTGGCCCTGTTTGCTCTCTGTGTTAAGTACTATTATGAGAAAGAAAAAGACCATTCTTCCCAATGTCTCATTCAACATTTATCTCCTGAATAACATCATCTAAAGCTGGTTGCCTGGACATAAAACACGGTTATGGGAGCTTGCTGTGTGCAAGTTGGCTGCTGGGCTTTTATATGACAACACTTTTTCTTGTACTGCAATAGTTGTAAAGCACTACAGTTGCAAAACGTGGTTATCTACACAAATGATGGCTCTTCATCTGACGATGCTGGTTTCTTAGAAGTGATGCCACATTTGTACTCCTGAATACTTGCATTAGACAACAGAGCTACGGGCTCCGGTTTCCGATAGGCAGTCTTAAATTTGGAGAGTGATCACAAACATCAATTGCCAACTACATGCGTAAACACCCATTGCCCAAATGCTCATAGGTATTGGCCCAAAGGCAGAAGCAAAGGTCTTACCCCCATAGCCCTCTGATACCCTGATATCAAAGTAGTTGCTCAGAAGTGAAGTGTTGAAAATGCTGTAGGTGATCTGGTTGTTTGGTGGTGAGTCATCATCGATAGCCTGCATTAAAAGGAAAACAAAGGTGGTGTTTCAGAGGCTGCCAAACACACTAGGAGCAAAATCATTGCTGCTTCCCCACTGCAGGAGTCGAAAAGCACTCAAATTTCTAAGCACTCAAATTTCAAATAGGTACAGGAACTGGAGGAGGCCATTCAGCCTGTCAAGCCTGCCTCACTATTTCATGCGATGATTGAACACTTCAATGCCTCTCACTGCACTATCCCTATTACCCTTTACAAAGTAACATTTCAAGACCAGAGTGAAGAGTCACACCAAACTTGAAATATTAACTTTGCTTTCTCTCTCCACAGACAATACCAGACCTGCTGAGTTTCTCAGGCAATTTCAGATTTTCAGTGTCCGCAGCATTTTGGCTTTTATTTGACCCTTTACAAATTGTTCATCAGAAATCCATCAGTCTTGACATAAGATGTCCACAGTGAGTGAGTTCCCACAGCTCGCTGAAGTAGGGAATTCTAAAGGTTTGGAATTCTTTGAATCAAAATAAAATCACCTCATCTCAGCCCGAAATGGCATGCTCCTTAATTTTAAACAGTGTCCCTGGTTTAGGACTCCCCATTCAGGGATGAGTCTTATCTGTGTCTTCCCTGTCTATCCTTTTAAGCTTGTTGCAAGTTTCAATGAGGTTCTCTCTCATTCTTTCTCGTTATGTCACAGCTGCTGTCCGTATAATTTCTTCAGCCAGAGAGTGGTGGGCCTGTGGTATTCATTGCCATGGAGCGCAGTGGAGGCTGGGACGTTAAACGTTTTCAAGGCAGAGATTGATAAATTCTTAATCTTGCAAGGAACTAAGGGATATGGGGAGGGTGCGGGTAAGTAGCGTTGAAATGCCTGCCAGCTATGATTGAATGGCGGAGTGGACTCGATGGGCTGAATGGCCTTATTTCCATTCCCATTTGTTATGGTCTTGTGGTATCCCTGAGCCATGTGCAGGTACCAGCTTTGGCAGCAGTTCCCACCCTGGAAAATCCCACAGCAGCTCGTGTTTGTAAAGGTAGCTCTCACTGAACCTGAGGCCAAGGGCAATGATTGTCTCATTCTGTTGCTGAACAGGAGGCCCGGTGGGGCAGAAAGTTGCCGGCCTATCTCAGAGCTGGAAACGCAGGGCTCGAGTCACAGCCCATGACTTGTCGGCCAGGGAAGGTGCCCACAATGTAACAGGAGCAAAAACCCAAAAAGAGCAGGAAGCCAAGAGAGGGTCAGAATGTAAATTGGTATTGGTGGGGGAAAGATCTTTTGTTTTCGATATGCAGGAAGAGGTTGAGTGAAGAGGGGCTCCTCAAGCCACGGCTTCTGGGTGGTGACCTATTCCGAGGAATACGAGCTACTGAAACAAATATAAGCATCTGCTTTGTCTGCCTCATTACGTGTGGAAAGCCTTTCCAGTTCCAAGGGTGTTGCTAAAGGCAAATAAAAATAGTTTGATTTGTCTTTCAGCTAAGTCTTTCCATGATAAAACATTAATGAGTCATACTCCCTATGCATTTCGTTCTTGGAATACCCATCACATTTCAAAGTGCCCAAATTATAGAAGACAGAATTGAGTGATTTCAAACTGCGGTCAATTATAAGTTAATTGATTTTACTGGAATGTTCTGACCTTGAGTCTGAAATTTATAAGTAGCTGACATCTTGCAACTTTTCTACATCTACAAAAATTAATCTGTAATCGACCCCAGGGTACTTACAGCAATTAGACTCTGTGACCTTAGAGGACCAGATCCTCTTAAACACAGTTCCAACTCACAGAATTATACAGTGAACAGAGTAGACTTTCACACACAGCCTAGAAACAATACCTTGGGAATTCTGAGAGGTACCAAATTACAGCATAACCCTGAGATGGGGAAACTAGGAGGCAAACTCTTGCTTTTCCAAGTTAGCTGGGCTATGTTTTGTCACTCTTTCCAAAATCCAAATCAATCTCTTGTGGCATTCCTCATAGTGAGTCACAGGATATTATGTTTATTTGCTTTGTCAAAGCTTTGCATCATGCAATCATCAGGACAAACACAAGAATGTCAAAAATCAAAATGAATTCAAAACCTTAGCAGCCTGGGAGCCAATAGTTCCCTGTTGCTTTCCTCATGGTAACATCTCAGCCAATCAGGGTTGACATGCCAAACAATCAGCAGCCTTTTTTTCTACGGTGGTCACCTTTTTAAAATTTGGCATTCTTGCAACTTCCTGAGGATTGAAAGATGAGATTTCAGAACCATGTTTCACTCCTCAGCAAGATTCAAGTTGGGTATGTCTAAGTGAATATTGTGTTTTACAACAATGAGACAATACCAACAAAGAATGTTGGGAAATATACTACAGGAAACACGTATAATTCAAATAACTACTTCAGTTACCTGCTGCACATGTACAATCAGCACTCGCTCAGGAACCTGGGGAAGTGAAAGTCTGCTTTTATACAGATGATACATGTGGATTTCACTGACACTTTAGGGATTGAATTCTGCCTGTTTTGTGTCCACAACACAGAATAATATATACTTCACCATCATTTAAAAATAATTATGACTTTGGTTGACATGTGGCAACAATCAAATATCCTGTTTCTGTGGGCTCGATTGAGGGATAGATATAATGCAGGACATGAGAGAATAACATCTCAACGCTCCTTTGACATAGTGACCAGAGGGTCCTTTATGATTCTTGGAGCACAGTTCAACATCACATCTGAAAGACAGCTCCTCTGGCAGTACAGTGCTCCCTTGGTGCTGCACTAGAGTATCAGCCTTGGCTTTTTTTATAACATTGTGGACCCTAGAGTGGGAGTTGAACCCAGAACCTGGCCATGACAGAGGTGAGAGTGCCACTCACTGAGCCACAGCTGACACTGGACTGACTGATCGATTCCATTCACTTTTCCATGTGCGACTTTGATGATCGCAAGTCTCACATTCGCTAGAAGGAAGGAGAATTCAATTTCTTATAGATCAAAAATGTCATGGAATGATAAAGGGCTAAAATAGATTGTGGTTGTGTCAGCTCCTTTCATTAAGTGGAATACAGGCCTTTAGAGCAGGAGGTCAGTACTTGGTACTACCTCTACTATTTGATAAGATCATGGCTGATCTGCAAGTGGTCTCTATTTTTTTGTTTACATCTCCCTTTCCTTAACACGCATGTTTATGAAGAAATCCATTGAACTCAGCCTTGTACAGATTCAGTGCATGACAGCACGGTGGTTCAGTGGTTAGCACTGCTGCCTCACAGCAACCTGGGTTTGATTCCACCCTCGGGTGATTGTCTGCGTGGAGCTTACACATTCTCCCCTGCACGTGTGTGGGGGTTTCCTCTGGGTGCTCTGGCTTCCTCCAACAGTCCAAAGGTGTGTGGCTGAGGTGGATCGGCCATGGTAAATTGCCCTGTAGAGGTGTGCAGGCTAGGTGGATTAGCAAGTGGGATATGCAGGGTGACAGGGAGAGGGTGGGGCATGGTAGGTATAAAGGATCCATTGGTCACTATTTCAAGGGAGAGTTGGGATGTTATCTCTCGTGTCCTAGCTTATATCTATCCCTCAATTAAGAAACAGGTTGTTTGTACTTTGCGACATGTCAGCCAATTTAAAAAAAATGATGGCGAATGATTTATATTTTTCTGTGATGTGGACATAAAACAAGCAGAATTCAATTTCTGCCAGATCAAATTAGTCATCACCTGCATTCCTCACAGGTTAAGGAAGGAAACAAAGGGCAAAAACACATTGTGCTTGTTTATATCTGCTCGAGGGTCAGTGTGGGCTTGATGAGCCGAATGGCCTCTTCCCTCACTGTAGAGATTTAATAACCCAGCCCCCAATGTTGTCTGTGTCAGTGAATTTCACAGATTAACAATCCTCTGATGGAAACAAATTCTCCTTGTTTCTATCTTGCAGGAACACCACTTATTTTTAAACCATGGCTCCCGTTAGACTTTCTCTTCCACAAGGAGAAACATGTTCCTGAGACCCACCTTATAAAATCCCCTTGAGATCCCAGGATGTAGGATACCTGGACCTGAGGGTCTGACAGGCTTTCGGTCTAACAGCTTCTCCAGCAGCTTTTCCCTTGGTGATGCGGAATGTTTTAAGTCCCCTGCTCCCTATTCACTCTTGATTTTCAATTATCTTTAGGAAGTTTTCCAAGTTTTCCTCCAGGAAGACAGACAAACAAATGCCAGTTCAAAGTCTCTGCCATGTCCTTGATGGACAGTCATCCAGGCCTACAGCACAGAAAAAGCCTTCTGGCCCATCCAGTCTGTGCTGGGCACAAAGCAAGCACTTAACTATTTGTGATTACGAATAAACCTGTTGGTCTATAACCTGGTGTCGTGTGATTTTTGACCTCGTCCAACCCCGGCACCTCTACATCATAACTATTTGTTATCCATTACCAATTCTCCAGACTCAATCTGTAGAGGACAAAAACTAATTTAGCTCCTTTTCTTCTATTTAAACTCTGGTAGAAATTCTTGCGATCTCTTTTCCTGTTTGTGAGCTTTCTCTTGTATTCTACTTTCTCTCAATTATTTTTCAATTTTTTTTTGCTGTTTCTTAAAATCTCCCATCCTGACCACAGTTTGGCGTTGCTAGTGCCCAAGAATTTAATGATTTAAGTTCACTGCCACTTGCTCAAGCACAATTAGGAATGGGCAAGTTAAAAAAAAAATGCACCTATATTTCTAATCAATCTATCAGAGATGTTATCACATGCTTCTGGAGCAGCTGGGTCTTGAACCTGGTCAAGTCTGGCAGGGACGGTACCACTGCACTAAAAAGCCCTAGGGATGGGCGATAAATACTGTTTTAGCCAACATCACTCACATCCCATAACTGAATGGAAAGACAGAAACGGTACGCTTGACGGGCTGAATTACCTCCTCCTGTTCCTCTGATGGTGAGCATTATTAATTTCTCTTGTTGCAAGAACATTTGGCTCTTCTCTGTTTGGGATTAACATTTGGCAACCAGAAATCAGACTTTTGCCAAGCAATGTTCCTGAAAAGACAATGCTCCTTTTCAGATGAAATTTCCTCTCTTAAACCTCCCATCAGTTTCACTGGTTGTATCGTAGATTTAAAAAGTGATTTTGAAGCAACACATAATGGTTCCACCTGCTCCCCCTTTACCTTTAATAAATTAAACTGCCATGCAATGGAACACATTGTCAATTACATTAACATCACAATCACGTTTTAATCAGATACAATAGCCAAAATGACAGTGGATTTGGGGAACTTGACAGCGCAGTAAATAGCTTTCTTTAAAAAAAACAAGTAATTAAGTATCAGTCAGTCTCGTTTTATCTGGGAGAAATCGCAGATAACGATGGGGTTTTGTAATTAAAGAACTCCCTGGCTCTGTCTCGATACCCATGGATGTACAGCCACATAATACCGTTCACTCTTTCACTCAACAACGTGGCCGGGATAATTCAAAATGCAGTGACGGGAAGATAAACAGAATTTGGGCAGCAAACTAGGCACAGCAGCTGTGGAGAGTGCTAGCATGCTAACATTTCCAACACCACCCGCCAACTCAAGACAAAAGGGAGAGCAATCTTCAAAAGAGAAGTCACCAAGAAAGGTGATTCTAGCCAAGCACATTTCCACACAGAGAGTAAAGGAATCAGGAAATTCCCACCCTGTAATTCACTCCAGTCTTTCCCCTGCTTTCCCTATTTTGAGGCTTTAACCAATCATGACCCCCCTCAGTGACCACACGACACCCGGTTATAGTCCAACAGGTTTATGTGAAATCACAAGCTTTCAAGGCGCTGCTCCTTTGTCAGGTGAAGTGACACTTAATTTCAAATAAACCTGTCAGACGGTAACCTGGTGTTGTGTGACTTCTGACTTTGTCTACACCAGTCCAACACTGGCGCCCCCACCTCACAGAGACAACGATGAGAGGAGCAGTGAGACCTGCGTGAGTGAGCTGGGGAGATGGTAGGAACAGGGGAGTCTGGGAAGGTGGTGGCCTGCCTGTTAAAGCCGGAATACACCTTTTACAAATCAGTCAGAGATCTCTGGAGGTTACTGCAGCCTCAAAGCTGGTGACCCCCACCTTGGGAAGCCACACAGGCTGTAGACACTGGGGATGAAATGAAATTGTCAGTTTTTAAGATATGGACACAGATGGGTAAATGGATTGGGGCTGCAGACCTGCTGTTATCTGATGGATTGGTGGAACAGACTTGTGGGTCCATCTTCCAGCAATCTCATCTATTGCTACCAGGATTGAGTTGATTTCTCCAGATTTAAATGAAAACTCTGGACTAATAACAGAGGACTGGCTTCACAAATGTATTCAAAAGCAGCCAAACAGAACCCACAAAACAAATTTTACCCCCAACTCGTTTAGTCTGCTCCCCCTCCCAACCAAGTATTTTGTTGTCTGTTACTCCAAATATCTCCCTCAGCCAACTCTACTCGGAAATACAAAAGCTGCAAAATCCTGCTGAGAGTTTCAAGAATGTTGTTTTTGTTCCAAGTTAAAGCTCATCAGTGAATCTACAAAGGCTTATGCTGACATTCACCTGGTTGAACAGAATTCAAGTGCTGCTGGAAAGAGAGGGGTGTTGCTGAAGCTTTTCATCTTGCACTCATTAGGACAAATGCAAGAACGTCAAATTTATGCTCAAGTGTTCCTGTGCTCTGTGCAGGAACTGTTGAAGTATCTTTTGAGGTGATACATTAAACTGAGGAATCATTCTAGTGGTGTTAGAACATCTCTTGGCACTGACTCAAAGAGGTTGGAGGAACTCCTCCCCCATATCCTGGTCAATATTTATCCCTCAATTAACATTGTCCTGCATTTCCAATAAGTGACTCCATAAAGTAATTCATTTGTTTTACAGGGCACTTTGTACGCCCTGATGTCATGGAAGATACTGCATAAAATTTAAGTTTTTTTAAAGTTAAGTCCTACTAAAGCTTTGCTTGTTGTTGACAGAGATAATACACTGCACACAGAGTATAATGCCATCTTTGGTCATTACAGAGTTTAACTTTACGTGAGAACAGAGTCAGGAATGAGGCTCAAGCCAAGCGAACGGAAGGCCAATAGAGGAAAAGGGATGAATAGAATCGCTCAGAGTAAATGTGATGGCTTTGAAAATTACTAACATGCTTCTTCAGGGACAAGGCTGATACAATGAGACCCCCGTAAGGCACAGCAGTTATAATTATACTGTACTTCAGTGATGAAACTGTTTCATTTGTTCAAAGATGTATCTTCACAAAACATGACTGGCCCTAGGATGACCTAACATCTCCAAAATACCCCTGATTTTTCAAATAAATGTTAATTTTACAAGAGATTAGCTGTGAAGTTTACAACCTATCGAACACTCCTTTGAAAAAGAGCCTGAGAAATATTGTCTACTGACAGTGGCATACACATACTCAGGGATTTGAAGTTTTTTTTATTTTAAGAGAGGTATCAAGCAGTTCAGTACAACACAGATTAAGACAATAAATGTCAACATGTAATATTTTTGACCACTAATTACTGGGAACAATCACCAATAAGCTGCAACGCTTTTTTATTCGTTCACAGGATGAGGTCATCACTGGCTAGGCAGCATTTATTGCCCATCCCTAATTGCCCAGAGGGCAGTGAAGAGTCACTCACGTTGTTGTGGGTCTGGAGTCACATGTAGGCCAGACCAGGTAAGGATGGCAGTTTCCTTCCCTAAAGGACATTAGTGAACCAGATGGGCTTTACTGACAATCAATTTGTGGTCATCATTAGATTCTTAATTCCAGATATTTTATTGAATTCAAATTGCACTATCTGCTGTAGTGAGATTCAAACCTGGGTCCCCAGAACATTATCTGGGTCTCTGGATTAACAGTCCAGGGATAATACCACAAGACCATCACTCTTGTGTTGCTCTTCTGATTTCAATAGGTAGATGCTGTGTTGAAAGTTAGATGGGCTTTTGCTGAACTGATTGATTACAGGACTTTCTCCTCCAAAAGCAAATTGTCCATTACATTAGGCATTGTGTAAGTGTTGAAATACATTAGAACACTTCCCTCATTTACAAAACCACCATTATGCATTTAAAACTGAAGATAAAACTGTTGGGATCTCGGTTGTAATGATTGGAAAACATTCAAATGTCCAGAATCCTTTTGAAATGGAAAAAAATCTTTTAGCAGCTTTCACTTAGAGAGTGCAATGTCATCATTGTTCATTACACAGTTTAACTTCTGTACAACAATAGAACCAGGAATCAATCTGAGTGAACGCACCCAATCAAACTGAAAGATTATCTGAAAAAGGTGAGAAATAAGATGAGGATTATAGAAACCCCAGCTCATTCAATTAGAATCATACAATTCCTACCGTGTGAAAGCTGGCCAGTAAGCCCATTGAGTCCAGACTGACCCTCCGAAGAGCATCCCACCCAGACCTACCCCCGACCCTATACCTATAATCCTGTATTTCCCATAGCTGACACACCTAGCCTATACAACTCTAGACACTATGGGCAATTTAGCATTGCCAACCCACCTAACTTGCACATAGCGTCATACGGCACGGAAACAGACCCTTCGGTCCAACCAGTCCATGCTGAACATAATCCCAAACTAAACTAGTCCCAACTGCCTGCTCCTGGCCCATATCCCTCCAAACCTTTCCTCTTCATGTCCAAATGTTTTTTAAACATTGCGATTGCTCCCATATCCACATTTGTTCAGGAAGTTTATTCCACATGCAAACCATCCTCTGTTTAAAACAATTGGCCCTCATGTCTTTCTAAAATCTCTCTCCTCTCATCTTAAAGTTGTGCCTCTTACTGTTGAAATCCCCCATCCTAGGGAAAAGACAACTAACCTTAACTCTATCTATACCCCTCATGATTTTATAAACGTTTAAGAGGTCGCCTCTCAACCTCCTGTTGCCCAGTGAAAAAGGTCTCAGCCTCTCCAGCCTTTCTTTTTAACTCAAACCTTCCATACCTGGTAAATCCCTTCTGAACCCTCTCCAACCTGATATCCTTCCCATAACTGGGCAACCAGAACTGGACAGAGTATTCCAGAAAAGGCCTCACCAATGTCCTGTAGCCCTCAACATAACATCTTTGGACTGTGGGAGGAAACCAGAGCACCCGGAGGGAACCCATGCAGACACAGGCAGAACATGCATACGCCACACAGACAGGCACCTGAAGGTGGAATCGATGTCTGTGCTGTGAGACACACTGCTGTCCCAATTGTCTGACAGGATTTAGATTCTTACAGCCAGTATGCAGGAAAGCAGGGGCTGCAGGGTGGATAAGCAGACTGACTGTGGCACTGCGATAAAGGAAGCCATTGAAGTGGATGGGCTTGGTAAGAATACATTTGGAGCAGATGATCGCACAGTTGATGAGAGACACAGATCCCTGCAGCTGAGAGGAAGAGTCCAGGGAGCTGTGATGCCTGCCAGGTGCTACGGACTGGGATATCTGCTCAGGGCCAGAGAGGTACTTGCAATGGGAGGGGTAAGATCTGATTGTGGACCATGAAGTACCAATAACACGGAGTACCAGGAAAGGGGCTCTTCCTCAGGAATATGAGAGGCTCAATGTCAAATTAGGTTCATTTTCTTATTTATTCATTCACAGGACACAGGTGGCTGATCATCATTTATTGCCCCATCCCTATCTGCCCTTTGAAAGGTGGCCTTCTGGAGGTCTTTGGAGTGTAGGAACGCCCACAGTGCTCTTAGGAAGAACATTCCAGGAATTTGACCCCATGACATTGAAGGAATGACAATATAATTCCAAGTCAGGATGGTGAGTGGCTTTTTAAGGGAATTTCCATGGTGGCGGTCCTACATATCTGCTGCTTTTGTCTTCTATATGTCAGTGGCTACAGACTTGGAAGGTGCTGTCAGTGGGGTCTCTGTCACTTTGTAGATGGTACACATTCCTGCCACTATGCTGAAGGAAGTGAATGTTTGAGGAATTGGGGCAAATAAATAGGCGGTTTTGTCCTGGATGGGTGTTGAGCTTCTCGAATGTTGTTGAAGTTCCACTCATCCAGACAAGTGGGAATATTCCATTACACTCTTGACTCATGACTGTAGATGGCAAACAGAGTTTGAGAGTCAGGAAGAGAGTTACTAACCATAAGGTTTCTCGCCTCTGACTTGTTCACGCAGCCATAGTAACTTTGTATGGCGAGTCCAGTTCAGGTTCGGTTCAATAGTAATGCCCAAGATGTTGTTACCATAGCATTCAGCAATGGTAATGCCACTGAAAGACATGGTGTAAGGTGGCCAAGACCAACACCTGAACAGGTTATTGGATCCAGGTAAAAGTAATTGGGCAGCTTTGTTCATTAAAGATGACATATTGTGAATATTGTGAAGTAACCTCAGTGCAAAACAGTAAGATTTAGAATCAGTTTGGGGAAAGTTAAAATATTTCAGAGGTAAGAGATCACTTGTGGCAGTAGTTATAGGACTGCTAACAATAGTCACCTTGAAGGACAGAGTATACAGGAATAGATAAATGCTTCATGTAAGAATGGTGCTGCAATAATCATAGGTGACTTCCTCACGTCGATTGGGTGAATCAGATAAGACCAGAAGAGACCATAGGACCATAGGAGCAGAAATTAGGCCATTCAGCCCATCAAGTCTGGTTCGCCATTCAATCATGACAGAGTTTCTCAATGTCATTCTCCCGCTTTCTCCCCATAACCCTATATCAAGAACCTATCTATCTCCATCTTAAATATATTCCAAGACCTCCACAGCCTTGTGTGACAATGGATTCTATAGCCTCTGGCTGAAGCTTGGCAAAGGCAACCTGGAAAAGTGGTTCACAGGATACATTCAGGATAATTCTTTAGAGCAGTATGTTTGACAGCCAACGAGGGAGCAGGCTATTCCGCAATTGGTAATGTACAAAAGATTCAAGATGGTGCCAACACCGGGAGCCCTTTGCAAGCTCTGTACAGCAGATCTTATTCTCACATTTATTATAACCATCTTGCACTTTTAAATCTAAATTCTAAATATGCCGCTCTGTCTAAGCACCTTGTGATCTGTAAGTCCTTTTTTGCTATGATCTGCCCGTACTGCTCGCAAAACAAAGCTTTTCACTGTATTTAGGTTTATGTGGCTACAATAAATCAAATCAAAGAGAAATTGATAATGCTGATGTTACCTCTCAAGACATAAGATCCACAGGTGGGGTGAACTGATACTAAAAGATCCAGAGTTTTCTTTACAGCTCACTAATGTCTACAAATATTCCATTCACAAGCACATCTGCGCCTGGGCTAAAATTCCAGCTATTTGGTCATAAACAGTAGCACACCCCTATTGGCATGGCATGCTTCCAGGGGCCCAAATTAAGATGGAGTCTGAGACCGTTACAGCCTCATGTGACCTTTACATGTGATGATACAGTGATGTAATCATGAGCATGTTTTTGAAAGGTTTGTTGATATACTGACTGTCAGGCAAAACACAATGGCAGGCTAAGGGGTTTTAGTATAAACAAAGACTAAAGGTCATGGAGGGTCATAATGTGTTAGGTTTTAGCTGAGCGCCAGTGGGTGAGGCAACTCAAGGCTTGGTCATGTGGTCACTAAGCTTAGCAACTGTAACACTTGACCTCTTGCAATCTAAGTGAAGACCGAAAGAGATGGAGACTGGGCTACAGATTCACCATCTTACCCCATGGCACACCCTCCTGTCTGTGTTTGGCTGGAGAGAACATTTGACTGTCCACTGCACCTCAGCACAAACCCAATGTGTCAGTGCCCAGCAAATGGCACCCAAATTGAGACACAAGATGGAACAGCAGAAGTGGGCCATTCAGCCCATTGAGTCAGGAGAAAGTGAGGACTGCAGATGCTGGAGATCAGAGTCAAAAAGTGTGGTGCTGGGAAAGTACAGCCGGTCAGGGAGCATCCGAGGAGCAGGAGAACCGGCGTCTCGAGCATAAGCTTTTCATCAGGAAGATGAAGATCCCTGGTGAAGAGCAGATGCTTGAAATGTTGACTGTCCAGCTCCTTGGATGCTGCCTGACCAGCTGTGCTTTTCCAACACCATAAGTTTTGAGCTCATTGAGTCAGCTCTACCATTCAATGATCATGATCTAATAATCCTCACGTTTACTCTTCTGACTTTTCCCAAAAACCCTTAATTCCCCTGATTAAAAATCTATCTCAGCTTCGACAGCCCTCTGCAGTCAAGACTTCTACAGATTCCCTCCCCTCTGAGAGAAGAAATTCCTCCTTGTCTCTGTCTTAAATAGATGACCTCTTACTCTGAGACAGTGCGTTTTGCTCCTAGACTCTCTCACAAGCAGAAACAATCTTTCCATATTTATCCTGCAAGTCTCCAATGTTTCAATAAGGCCCCCTTTCATTCTTGTAAACTCCAATGAGTACAGGCCCAACCTACACAACCTCTCCTCATAAGACAGTCCCTCCACACCTGGGATCAGCCGTGTGAACCTTCTCTGAACTGCCTGCAAGTGAAATACTTCTGCAAACAGTGACACAAAGTGGTGACCAATCGAATCAAAATGCTTTATCTTTGCACCTTGACCTTCCCCCCCCTTTCTCTGGTTGCTCTTGGGTACTTTTGGTGAGGAGAAGGGGAGGGTGAATAGATTCCCAAAACCTCACCAATAAAATCTCCTGCCAATACAACAGCCTTGGAAAGGCAGATTCAGATTTCTCCCACTTGTTGTAATGTGGCAGCTTAGACTTGGGGGTGGTGGGGTACGTGTGTTTGACTGTGTGTGTGCAGATATGGAGCAGTGTGGTCAGCACAGTGTGGCTGATGCTCAATCCCTAATTGTTCTGCACAAAACCATTTCACTTACTCGAACTCTGACCACCTGCACTGGAGAGGCCTCATTCTCACGAATTGTTCCCAGGTAGGTCTCCTTCTGAAAGGTGGGTACATTGTCATTAATGTCCAAAATATTGATTCGCAAACGTCCTGTGGTCTCTTCACCACCTCCATCCTTTGCTATAACGGTTAAAGTGTATCGCCGTGTTGCCTCAAAGTCTAACCTCTGGATCAGAGTCACTATGCCAGTATCCTTGTCAATTGTAAACCTGCCAGATGACAAAGAAAAAAAGTGTTAATGGAACAAATTGCATATTATATAACAGAACAACAGGGGAGGTCGTGCCCCAGTGGTAATCTCACTGCAGCAGTAATCCAGAGCCCAAGGTTCACATCCTGGGGCCATGGGTTCAAATCCACTCAACCAGATAGTGAAATTGGAATTCAATAGAAAATCTGCATTAGGTCCATCTGCCTCACTGAAATCCTTCATGGAAAGGAATCTACCTTCCTTACCTAGTCTGGCCTCCACATGACTCCTGAACCACAGCAAGTGGTTGACTCCTGACTGCCTTCTAATGGCTCCAGTAAGCCACTCAGTGTAAGGGCAATAAATGCAGGCCCACAGTGATACCCAGATCTCATGAATTAAGTTTAAAAATTTCCCATCTGAGAGACTTCGCCTATAACCATTTCAGAGTTAAGATCCGTTTGTTTCACTCCCATATGTTTATTAATTGAAATGTGTCAATAGAATCATTGAGATGTGAAGTACAGAACGGAAAAAACCCTTCGGTCCAACGTGTCCGTGCCGACCAGATATCCCAACCGAATCTAGTCCTATTTGCCAGCACTTGGCCCATATCCCTCTAAACCCTTCCTATTCATATACCCATCCAGGTGCTTTTTAAATGTTGTAATTGTACCAGCCTCCACCACTTCCTCTGGCAGCTCATTCTGTACACGCACCACCCTCTGTGTGAAAATGTTGCCCCTTAGGTCCCTTTTATATCTTTCCCCTCTCACCCTCAACCTATGCCCTCTAGTTCTGGACTCCCCCACCCCAGGGAAAAGACTTTGTCTATTTATCCTATCCATGCCCCTCATGATTTTATAAACCTCTAAAAGGTCACCCCTCAGCCTCTGACGCTCCAGGGAAAACAGCCCCAGCCTGTTCAGCCTCTCCCTGTAGCTCAAATCCTCCAACCCTGGCAACATCCTTGTAAATCTTTTCTGAACCCTTTCAAGTTTCACAACATCCTTCTGATGGGAAAGAGACAAGAATTCACGCAATATTCCATAAATGGCCTAACCAATGTCCTGTACAGCCGCAACATGACCTCCCAACTCCTGTACTCAATACTCTGACCAATAAAGGAAAGCATACCAAACACCACCTTCACTATCCTATCGACCTGCGACTACTTTCAAGCAGCTATGAACCTGCCCTCCAAGGTCTCTTTGTTCAGCAACACTCCCTAGGACCTTACCATTAAGTGCATAAGTCCTGCTCTGATTAGCTTTTCCAAAATGCAGCACCTCACATTTATCTAAATTAAACTCCATCTGTCACTTCTCAGCCCATTGGCCCATCTGGTTGAGATCCCATTGTAATCTGAGGTAATCTTCTTTGCTGTCCACTACACCTCCAATTTTAGTGTCATCTGCAAACTTACTAAGTACACCTCCTACATTCACATCCAAATCATTTATGTAAATGACAAAAGGTAGTGGACCCAGCACCGATCCTTGTGGCACTCCACTGGTCACTGACCTCCAGTCTGAAAAACAACCCTCCAGCACCACCCTCTGTCTTCTACCTTTGAGCCAGTTCTGTATCCAAATGGCTAGTTCTCCCTGTATTCCATGAGATCTAACCTTGCTAATCAGTCTCCCATGATACAAAGTCCTCTTTGTCACTTCTTAAAATAACTCAATAAAGTTTGTGAAACATGATTTCCCATGCACAAAGCCATGCTGACTATCCCTAATCTGTCCTTGCTTTTTCAAATACATGTACATCCTATCCCTCAGGATTCCCTCCAACAACTTGCCCACCACCAATGTCAGGCTCACCGGTCTATAGTTCCCTGGTTTGTCCTTACCACCTTTATTAAATGGTGGCTCCGTGTTAGCCAACCTTCAGTCTTCTGGCACCTTGCCTGTGGCTATCGATGATACAAATATCTCAGCAAGGGGCACAGCAGTCACTTCTCTAGCTTCCCACAGAGTTCTCGGGTACACCTGATCGGGTCCTGGGGATTTATCCACTTTTACACGTTTCAAGACTGCTCAGCTCTTGCACCCTCAAGTTGCAAGTTCCACATTCTCACTACTGTTTAGGTAGAGAGGTTTCTCATTAATTCCTTATTGGATTTATGAGTGACCAACTTAAATTTATGGTTGGTTAGTTCAGTTGATTGGATGGCTGGTTTGTGGTACAGAGTGATGCCAACAGCGTGGATTCAATTCCTACATTGGCTGAGGTTACCATGAAGGACTCTCCTTCTCAAACTCTCCCCTCACCTGAGGTGTGGTGATTCTCTGATTAAACCACCACCAGTCGATGACAGAGCAGCTCTATTGTCTGAGGTAAAAACAATGACTGCAGATGCTGGAAACCAGATTCTGGATTAGTGGTGCTGGAAGAGCACAGCAGTTCAGGCAGCATCCGAGGAGCAGCGAAATCGACATTTCGGGCAAAAGCCCTTCATCAGGAATAAAGGCAGTGAGCCTGAAGCGTGGACAGATAAACTAGAGGAGGGTGGGGTGGGGAGAAAGTAGCACAGGGTACAATGGGTGAGTGGGGGAGGGGATGAAGGTGATAGGTCAAGGAGGAGAGGGTGGAGTGGATAGGTGGAAAAGAAGATAGGCAGGTAGGACAAGTCCGGACAAGTTATGGGGACAATAACTGCCTATCTTCTTTTCCACCTATCCACTCCACCCTCTCCTCCTTGACCTAGTAGCTCTATTGTCTGGTCAGACAATGGCAATGTTAGCTTTTATCTCTGGCTATTGATTTCAGTCCACTGCACGTGTTGAAATATTTGCCAAAGTTTATCTTATAGAGCTCCTGCAGAATTTTGAAGTCCTCTTTTCTAATGGAAGACAATGCCCCAGCCTCTTGAGTTTTTCTCGATAAACGAGAACCTCTGCATTTTGGTGGCATCCTCGCAAATCCTAAATCTCCAGTTTGTCTCTGAAAAGATGGAAGTTTGGTCTGACCAAGGCTTGATTTAGGTTTGCAATGTAATTTCTGCTGTTTTTCTACTCTATCCCTCTGGAAATACAACACAGGCGCATACCTTTATGTGTTTTTGTTACAGTCCATTAACCTCACTGCGCCTTGCCAAACAGCTGAAACAGTTTCTGAAGGGGATTCACAGAACAGGCATTAGCTACATTTTGGTGTGAATCACAGAGAAACTGTTGGATCTTACCACATTCTTAATCTTAGAAATCAAATCTCAGCAGAATAAAGGCAAATGTGCTTGTTAGGCAGTGAAACCCACACCAGGGTGGCAAACCACATACTATTGCTCCAATTTTCTACGGCTGAATATCAAAAGAACATTTAGTCAGGATTGTATCAAATGCCAAGGGTTGAACTGATTTTTCCATCTAACCAATTCCCTTTGGACCTGGGGACATGCTTTGTAAACCTCTGGACTATGAAATCAAGGTGAAAAAGCAATTATTTTCTTGTGATTCCCATCCCTTAAAAAAAAATTAATATTCTGGACCTTGTAACAAGGATGTGGTGGTAGTTAGTTTATCAAAGTGGATTTATAGACTACATTTCTATGCTTGAAAAAAGGCAGCCAATCACTAACAGCTGATTAATGTTTCATGGTATTAAAATTCAATTTACATATTTACACTATGCAAATTGAAAGAGGGGAAAAGTTGACGACAAAGGCAACATGTGGGATATTCTTGAGACTGCCCAGTGGGAAATGGGCAGGTTACTTACTTTAAATATTAATGGGTCCACAGCCAACACCAACTGAATATAAAGCAGAAATTATAAAACTTGAAATTATATTAACTAAACCATGTAAAACAGTGGGTTTCCCTCTCTCTGAACTGTTTTTTTAAAAAAAAACAGTTAATCCTTTAGGCTCTTCCATTGAGAGATCTGAAATGTGGTTATTGCAGGATATTCTTAACTGTGGAACAACAAGAGAAAAATAGGGAGCTGGTGACAGTTACAAGGCAATAATTCTGTCGAGTTGTTTGCAAGCAGTCATAAAAGCACAGCTTGGATGGTTTACGGCCAACAGAGACCCCAACAATGAATTATTTCCTGAAAGTCACTGCTTGGTTTCCATTGTCATTGGTTTAAAACACTTCTCCAAATCTCAATTGTTAGACGGAAGTGTACTGCTTGTGATGGCAGCCATGTAGCTGACACGACAGTAAAAAGGGAGTGATGGAGGGAATTCAGGCATTTAAAAACTTAGGAAAAGATTCAGATAATTTTTGACTTATTAAAGCAAAACCAGTAATACTAGCACACGCAGTCAACATTTCGCCATCAGGTTTTTAATCAACAAACACTTTGCGTCAAAAGAAAAGTAAATCTACAGAGAACCGCAATTATTTTCTTGTCAAGAAAAGGTAGGTTGAAAAGGAGGGGTTGAGTTATTTCACAGAATCATAGAATCCCTTCAGTGTGGAAACAGGCCATTCACCCCATCACGTCCACACCGACCCTCCGAAAAGCATCCTACCCAGGCCCACCACCCCCAACTTACCCCTGTAACCCTGCATTCCCCATGGATTATCCACCTAGCCTACATATCCCTGCACACTATGAGCAATTTAGCATTGCCATTCTAACCAATCTGCACATCATTGGACTGTGGGAGGAAACCAGAGCACCCAGAGGAAACCCACAACTTCTACACATTGGAGTTTCGAGGCAACCTGATTGAAACATCTAAGATTCTTATAGAGCTTAACAGGGTTGATGTTTCCCTTTGTGGGAGAGTCAAGGATTGTTATGTATTTGGGGATGCTGCCCCTTTGAGAGAGCTGGTCAGGTGACATGAAAGAGGGCAGGGCTTATGTCCAGTCTAGAACCAGCAGTGGAGGTGTGAGCACTGTCAATAAAAAGTGTTAATGATTTACCATTTGTCTACCTGGTACATAACTCCAAGCACCAACATAATGAGGAACAGAGGACACACCTCAGAGTAAGGAGTCACACACACTTAAAACTCAAGAGGAAGAGATTCTTCTGTCAAAGGGTAGTGAGTCTGTGGTGGCTGGGTCGTTAAGTATATTCAGTGATGAGATACATTTTGAATCAGTAAGGAGAATCAAGGGTAATGGGGAAAACTTAGGAAAGCGGGGTTGAAGATTATCCGACTATTGGAGTATACTTGATGGTTTGAATACCCTACTTACAAAGAACAAAGAACAAAGAACATTACAGCTCAGGAACAGGCCCTTCGACCCTCCAAGCCTGTGCCAATCCATAACCTCTACCTAAATCTACCATCCATTTTCAAACAGTCATAGAGATGTACAGCATGGAAACAGACCCTTCGGTTCAACCTGTCCATGCTGACCAGATATCCCAACCCAATCTGGTCCCACCTGCCAGCACCCGGCCCATATCCCTCCAAACCCTTCCTATTCATGTACCCATCCAGATGCCTTTTAAATGTTGCAATTGTACCAGCTTCCACCACTTCCTCTGGCAGCTCATTCCATACACGTACCACCCTCTGTGTGAAAATGTTGCCCCTTAGGTCTCTCTTATATCTTTCCCCTCTCACCCTAAACCTATGCCCTCTAGTCCTGCGCTCCCCGACCCCAGAGAAAAGACTTTGCCAATTTATCCTATCCATGCTCCTCATAATTTTATAAACCTCTATAAGGTCACCCCTCAGCCTCTGACACTCCAGGGAAAACAGCCCCAGCCTGTTCAGCCTCTCCCTGTTGCTCAAATCCTCCAACCCTGGCAACATCCTCGTAAATCTTTTCTGAACCCTTTCAAGTTTCACAACATCTTTCCTATAGGAAGGAGACCAGAATTGCACACGATATTCCAACAGTGGCCTAACCAATGTCCTGTACAGCCACAACATGATCTCCCAACTCCTGTACTCAATAACAGAATCTGAAAGAACAAAGGACTTCTGCTCCGATGTCTTATACTTTTTGGCTTGTTAATTCATGCATGCAAATGTTTCTTTTTAAGGGGATGAATGGAGGCCTCCAAAAGCTGAATGGGTTTAATTGCTGCAGATCTTCAGAAACAATATGTCACATCTGTGGCCGCAGTGAAATCTTGTGAAAAACAGACACAATCTGGCGATGAGAATCCTGCATTTGTTTTGTACCTTTGACAACCTCAGCATATCCCAAAGAATTAGGCAACAATTTGAAGCATTTTTTGTTCAGGGTTGGCATCGTTGCAGTGTAGGAAATAAGGCAATTAACATGCACAGCAAGATCACACAATAAAGTTGCTTTCGGGTATTTTTTGTAGGGATGACCATTGGCCAGGACAAGGGGGAGTACTCCTCTTTGAATTGAGCCACGAACTCTTTTACCTGAGAAGTCAAGTCGCCTCATCCAACGAGTGGCACTTCAGGCAATGCAGTACTCAGTCAGTTCTGCACCATAACACCAGCCTTCAGAATGGGACTGAAACTCACAAACACTCAGACTCACTACCCACTGAGCAACATGAGAAACCGACAATGTAAGCACAGTCCATCAAAACTTTGTCGCCAGAACTGTTTGTGCTGGAAGACACATGTCCAAGTGATAACAAATCACTTGCCCCATTGATAAATATCAGTAATCAATAGGTTCATCATGGGCTGCTTTGAAAAGTTTGCTCAAAAGGCAAGAGCAAAACTGTGGGGGGATAAAATAACAATGACATTATTTTACTGTGAGCTATATTTAAATATTTTGGCAGTAGAGTAATGAAAAGTTATGCATGTGCAATATCCTTGCAGCAAAATAAATTAACTTTACATTTTGCAATGTAGTCTGGCAAATGTGGATTTGAATAGAATTGTTTTTTTCATTATTTGCACATTATACAGTAATTGACGTGTTTTATCACATTACTGGCACCTATTTAATATGAAGTGCTGAGGAAATTTGGAAGTACTGCTACACAACGTGAGAAATGTATAAATGATTACATATTATAGAATTTGCCATACAGGAGTTCATTCAGATCTTATTGAACAGTCAATTTGGATTCTAATTTCCATAAAGTTTGTTGCATTTATTTTTCACGTACTTATGTAATCCCAAGTGAACATATCTTTTCTTGAAATAGAAATGAAAAGCTGGACATCCCTAGGATTTGTGAGTGACTCCTGTTTCTATTCTTCACTCAGTTTCACTCTAAAGTGACAGGCACCCGGTAGGGTTCAGACTCAATGAATTGTAACTGCCTTCCAGGCCTCACCTGAGTGCAGGTGATTTACACACAGGGTTCAAGAGTGATAAGAGAGTCCTGGAGTATGGAGAGGCCTGCTCCCAGTCACATCCTTGTTTGCTATGCAGAATGATGCCAAGACTATGGGTTCAATTCTGACAGCAGCTGAGGTTACCAGGAAGGACTCTCCTCCTCAATATCTCCCCTTGCCTGAGGCATGGTGACCCTCAGGTTAAACCACCACCAGTCATTTCTCTCTATTGAGAGAACAGCCACTATGATCCTCTGGGACCAGGGTGACTTTATCTAACCATATTATCCATGTAATAGGACAGACAACAGCCCACTGTTTACTGACTAAGAAACGATCAGTGCAAACAGTGGGGAGTGCTGAGTGAAGTTAGGGGACAGAATGTGTAAGTGTGCAAGGAATCTCTTTTCAAAATATCTGGAGTGGGATTTATATTCCTCACACCCTGCTGCATGTACAGTGATTTTGTTTTGAGGGGCACTGGGGGAATCTGTGAAGCCGAGAAACACGAAGTAACCTTGGGACCCCTTCAGCCCCAGGGCGCATACCCAAAGCAATTGCAATTTATACAAAACTACTGTGGTTACATTTCCATAATCAAGATTGCTAATACAAGGATATACTTGTGAGCTATAAGTGGAGAAACTCAGCAGGTCTGAACGCATCTGTGGACAGAAAGCAGAAATAATGTTTCAGATCCAATCTGACTCTTTCTCAGAACTTGTGACAAGACTTTTGAATACTGGAATATTGGAAACAAAAACAGAAATTGCTGGTAAATCTAAGCAGGTCTGGCAGAATCTGTGGAGAGAAATCAGAGTTAATGTTTCGGATCCAGTGACCCTTCCTCAGACCTGGATCCCAGTGGAGTTTCGGATTTCCAACATCCTCAGTTCTTTCGTTCTTTTGAGTGTCGGGTTTGGCTCAGCTGACTCACTTCTGTTTCTGAATCACAAGGTTCCAGTTTTAAGTCCCAATCCAGAACTTGATAAGAAAAATCCAGTCTGATATTTTAGTGCAGTACTGAGGGAATGCTACACTGTCAGAGGGTCAATACTGAGGGAGTGGTGCACTGTCAGAGGGTCAATACTGAGGGAGTGGTGCACTGTCAGAGGGTCAATACTGAGGGAGTGGTGCACTGTCAGAGGGTCAATACTGAGGGAATGCTACACTGTCAGAGGGTCAATACTGAGGGAGTGGTGCACTGTCAGAGGGTCAATACTGAGGGAGTGGTGCACTGTCAATAGGTCAGTGCTGATTAGTAAAGTCACTGGATAAAAACATAATTGTCAATGTACAGGGTGTGAGCTCTGGCTCTCTGGGTAGCACTCTCGCCTCGAAGTCAAAGAAAGTGGTGCTGGAAAAGCACAGCAGTCAGGCAGCATCTGAGGAGCAGGAGAGTCAATATTTCAGGCATAAGCCGTTCTTCAGGAATGTTGGTGGGGGGGGGGGGGGGGGGGTGCTGAGAGATACATAGAGGGTTGGGGTTGGGGGAAGGTAGCTGGGAACATGATGGGAAGATGCAGGAGAGGGCTGATGGTGATAGGTTGGTGGGAGGGTGGAGTGGACAGGTGGGAAGGAAAATGAACAGGTCAAGAGGGAGCTTCGGAGTTGGAGGCTTGGATCTGGGATGAGTTGGTGGGAGAGGAGATGAGGAAATTGGTGCCATGTGGTTGGAGGGTCCCAAGGTAGAAGACGAAGCGTTCTTTCTCCAGGCGTTGGGTAGCTAGGATTTAGTGTTGGAGCAGGCCCAGGTCTTGCATGTCCTTGGGGGAGTGGGGGGGAAGGGCGGGGGGAGGTGGTGGAGTTGTTGAAGTGGTCGATCACAGGGCGGTGGGGTTGTTTGGTGCGTGTGTCCCAGAGATGTTCCCTGAAAAATTCCCAAGATGGCATCCTGTCTCCCCAATGTACAGGAGACCACACTGAGAGCAACGGACACAGTAGATGAGGTGTTTGGATGTGCAGGAACATTTCTGCTGGATGTGGAAGGATCCTTTCGGGCTTTGGATAGAGGAGAGGGGTTTGTGGTGTGGGTGCAGGCTTTACACCTCTTGCGGTGGCAGGAGAAGGTGCGGGAGTGGAGGGTAGGGTAGTGCG
Organism: Chiloscyllium punctatum; assembly: GCF_047496795.1. NCBI lineage: Eukaryota > Metazoa > Chordata > Chondrichthyes > Orectolobiformes > Hemiscylliidae > Chiloscyllium > Chiloscyllium punctatum. The sequence goes on from NC_092751.1 coordinate 104,432,585, forward strand.
GACCTTAAGGGGGAGTCATGGAAGGAATGGTCTCTTTAATGCCGATGGGGTGGGGAGAGAAATATATCTCTAGTGGGGTCTGCTTGGAACAATGGAACAGCAGAAATGGTGGAGAATGATGCGTTGTATCTGGAGGTTGGTGGGGTAGAAGGTGAGGACTGAGAGTTTTATCCTTGTCGTGGTTGGAGGGGTGGGGTTCAAGAGAGGAGGTACGGATGTGGAGGAGATGTGCTTGAGGGCATTGTTGATCACTTGGGAGGGGAAATTGTGGTCCTTAAAATAGGGTGTCCTGGAGTGGAATTGCTCTTCCTGGGAGCAGATATGGCAAAGGTGGAGGAATTGGGAGTAAAGGATTGCATTTTTACAGGAGGCAGGGTGGAAGGAGGTGTAGTCCAGATAGTCCACATTCCTGATGAAGGTCTTATCCCCAAAATGTCAACTTTCCTGCTCCTCAGATGCTGCCTGACCTGCTGTCTTTTCCAGCGCCATACTTTTCGACCTGATCACTTTCTCCCCTCTAAGTCACAGGAGTCTTCAGTGCAAACTCTGGGCCGACTCCCAAACATGATACTGAGGAAAGGCTTCATCGTTACAAAGGCCATCCTCTGATGACAGCTCTCAGCTTGATAGAAAAGATCCCAATGCACTACTTCACAGAACATCTGGGGATATCTCCCTGGTTTCTTGATCAACATCCATTCTCTAGCAATATCAACATCATGACCAATGTGTTCCAACTCAAGAAACAGCACCTCATCTTCACATTGGGCACTTGATAGCCTTCTGGGCTCAACACTTGTGTTCAACAATTCTAGATCATGACTCACAGTCATAGAGATCTTGTGTGCAGAAGAAGGTCATTCAGCCCATTGAGTATGCACCAGTCAAAAACAACCCCCTAACCATTCTAATCCCATTTGCCAGCACTTGGCCCACAGCCTTGCGTGCCTTGGCATTGCAAGGGCAAACCTCAATTCTTCTTCAATGTGCTGAGGGTTTCTGCCTCTCCCACCCTTACATGCAGCGATTTCCAGAATCCCACCACCCTCTGGGTGAAAACTTTCCCATCTCCTCAAAGCCTTCTGCTCTTCCCTTAAGTTAATGCATCCTGGTGACAGATCACTCTAGCAAGGGGAAAAGTTTCTTTCAGTCTACCCTGTCTATGCCTTTCATAATCTCTGTTAAGTCCTCCCCTCAGCATCCTCTGCTCGAAGGAAACCAATCTCTCTTCATAACATTATGAGTTCTGCCCATATGTCGATTTTGATTGTTTTGTGCCACGTACCAATTCAAACCGTTTTCATGTTTTCGCTTTGACAGAGCTGTGTTACTCACACTCTCTCAGTAAATCTGCTCTGTCTCTTTACTGCAGCTACTGCTGTTCTCTTTGCTTTATCTTCGGTGACATCTTTGTCATCCAATCTCTCCCACCCTCTACCCTATCTCAGACCTCTCCATTTATTGTTCTCCTCCTGCCCTCTTTTTGACAGAATAAAACTGACTAAATTTCTACTTCTTTTCGTTCTGAATGGCAACATTCAATTCAGAACAATAGCATCGTTTCTCTCTTCACAGATACTGTCAGACTTGCTGGCCATTTCCAGGATGTTTTGTCTTCAGATCAGTGAACCATTCGCTTCTTGTGGTGCTGTGGCAGTGTCCCTATCTTTGAACCATGAGGACCCACAACCAAGTCCCACCTGCTCCCAAGGTGTATCATAATATCTCCAGACATGTTGATTCGAAAAATATATCTGTAAACCCAATTATCTGATCACTGTCATCTTTCTATTTGTGAAATACTGGAAATCCACTTTCTATATTTATTCACAAGTGGGTGTCTCTGGCTGGGCCCAGAATTTATTGCCCGTCCCTAGTTGCCCCTCGAGAAGGTGGGAGTGAGCTGCCTTCTTGAACCGCTGCAGTCCATGTGCTGTGGGTAGATGCACAATGCCCTTAGAGAGGGAATTCCAGGATTGTGACCCAGCGACACTGAAGGAATGGCAGCATATTTCCAAACCAGAATAGTGAGGGGCTCGGAGGGGAACTTGCAGGTGATGGTGTTCCCATGTATCTGCTGCCTTTATCCTTCTAGATGGAAGTGGTCATGGGTTTGGAAGGTGCTGTCTAAGTATCTTTGGTGAATTTCTGCAGTGCATCTTGGAGATGGTACGGACTGCTGCCACTGAGCATCAGCTGTGGAGGGAGTAGATGTTAGTGGATGTGGTGCTGATCAAGTGAGCTGCTTTGTCTTGGATGGTAACAAGCTTCTTGAGTGTTGTTGGAGCTGCACTCATCCACAAGTGGGCAGTATTCCATCACACTCCTGACTTGTGCCTTGTAGACAATGGATAGGCTTTGGGGAGTCAGGAAGTGAGTTACTCGCATCTGACCTGCTCTTGTAGCCATCGTGTTTTGTGGCGAGTGCAGTTTGAGTTGGTACCTCCCCTAGGATGTTGGCGATAGTGAGGACTGGAAAGTCAGAGTAGATAAAATGTGGTGCTGGAAAAAGCACAGCAAGTCAGGTCACATCCAAGGAGGAAGACAGTCGATGTTTTGGGCAGGACCTTTCTCAGTCCTGATGAAGCCAGCGATGGTAGCACCACTAAGTGTCAAGGGGCAGGGGTTAAATTGACTCTTACTGGAGAAGGTCACTGCCTGACATTTGTGTGCTGAGAATGTGACTTGCCACTTGTCACTCTAAGTTTAGATATTGTCCAACTCTTGCTGCATTTGGACATAAATGGATTCAGGAAACAAGGAGTTGCAAATGGTGCTGAATGTTGCACAAATCATCAGCAAATATTCACACTTCTGTCCTATTAATGAAGGGAAGGTTACTGATGAAGCAGCTGTAGATGATTGAGCCGAGGACATAGTGGACATGGAGAGGACATTTCAGTATAAAGACAGAGCAGGACCTGAGGGCACATACTCAGAGTGAAGGGACGGCACTTCTGAACTGAAATGAGGAGGTACTTCTTCAGCCAGAGGGTGGTAAATCTATGGAACTCAATGCTGAAGAAGGCTATAGGGATCAAGGCATTGAATGTCTTTGAGACAGAGCTAGATAGGTTCTTGATTAGCAAAGGGATGAAGGGGTTATGGAGAGAAGGCAGAAGATTGGGGTTGAGAAACATTTTAGCCATGATTGAATGGTGGAGTAGACTCGATGGGCCAAATGGCCTAATTCTACTCCTTTAGCTTATGGAATTTAGCTCTGTAGGAAAATGCCTGCTGTAGTTCTTACACTTCATTGCATGCCAGAAATGGCTCATAAATTCTTTGACATATCCCACAATCACAAATGTGGGTATACAATTCCTCGTTTTCCCTTCTATTTTTCTGCACATTTGGCATAAGTAATGTAAAGTGGCTACGGTCTTACCAGACCATAGGGCTGCTCTTTCATTGGAAAGAGATGACTAATGGAGGTTTAACCTGAGGGCCACCACACCTCAGGCATGGGGAGAGGTTGAGAAGGACAGTCCTTCATGGTAACCTCAGCCGAGCATTGAACCCACACTGCTGGCGACCCTGCACAGCATAAACTGGCCGTTTGGCCAACTGAACTAACTGACCTCGGATATTGTCTCCTGTTGCAAAAATTAAACTAATTGTTCAAGCTAAAGTTTCAGAGGCACGTGCGGTGTGTTGGCAATGATACAGCTGGCATTGCTGAGGGTTAGTCTTATAGTTGGGTTACGCTACACAATTTTTGTTGCAAATGTGCCAGCTGTCATGTGAACAGTGAGATCATTGAATTAACAGAAATATATTACATAAGGTCAGGGATTTGCGGTGAGTGAATAAATCCAGTTCCATTTGTACATGCTGGACTTCAATCATTCTGTACAGTTTCTGAAAACGTCAATGCTATGGTCCAATTTGCATCAAACTGATGCACGGGGACATTAAAAAGGAATGCATGCTTATGTAAAAAAGGTTTTTCCGAAACGGCGTCACAGGAATTTGAACGCCTTTTGAACTCTTCAGGGGTCGTTTGGGCTTCAGGTGACAATTTCAAACAAAGCAATATAGATTCTGCCACCAGCTTTAAACAAAATTCCCTGCACTTGTGTTGATTTCAACGGCATTCAAAACAGGAGGAGTGAGTCATGGACGGCAGAATCAATATGACCCATTTTTACGTGTCACCAAAGGCTGAATTACATCTCTACTCACCTGTCGTATCTCGAAGGACAACAAAGAAATAAATGTTCACGTGCTGTTCCCTTTCTCAAGTAAAATCGGCCACTTATCTCAAAGTGGAATCAATGGGGACCTCTTGCATTTTAGCGAGTGCTGCATGCTGATATTTCCTGCCTGTTGCAAAGTCCTCCAGGTTCATTTTGGAGTTGATAGCTCCCCACTCCCGACAGACAGACACACACACACACACACACACACACACGTACAAAACAAAACGTTGAGGCAAAGTGGAAATGGGACACAAAACTGATACAGAGAAAAGCACCCTCGAGATTAAATTATCAGCAGCTCTCCATTCATTTATACTGTGCCTTTCAAAAGCCTTAAGACATTTTAAAACACTTCACACAGGCAATGAATTACTTTTGAAGTGTAATCACTGTTGTTTTTGCAGGCAAACCTGACAGTCAATTTGCGCAGAGCAAGAGCTCAGCGATGGCTAATCTATTCTGGCAGTGTTGTTCGCGAGATCACTGGTGGTGAGGACAATGAGAGAATTCCCTGATCACCTTCACACAAAACACAGCAGGATCTATTATATTCACCTGGAAAGGCGGCGCATTTGTGCAAAGCAGCATTCAAAGGAGCCCCCCCCAAAGGACACGAAGAAACTGAGAAAATAATAATGGGGGAAAGGCCATTCAGCCCTTCAAGCCTGCTCTCCCATTCCATAGAATCACGACTGATCATCAACTCAGTGCTCTGTTCTCACTTTCTCTCCCCCCCCCTCCTCCCATACCAATATCTGATTCTTTTACTCATAAGAACTACATGTAACTCCCTCTTAGAAACTTGTTTTGTCCTCAAATACCTTCTGTGGCAGAGAATCCACAGATTCATCACTCTCTCGATGAAGAAACTTCTCCTCATCTCAATGGCCTACTCTGTATTAATAGAACACGCCCCCTGGTTCTGGACTCCTTCATCATTGAGAACATTCTTCTTGCATTTCCTCCATCTCACCCTGTCAGAATTTGCTAGGTTTTTCTATGGGATCCCCCTCTTCATTCTTTCAAACTGCAGTCAATATCTTTTGCCCGAAACGTCGATTTCGAAGCTATTTGGATGCTGCCTGAACTGCTGTGCTCTTCCAGCACCACTAATCCAGAATCTGGTTTCCAGCATCTGCAGTCATTGTTTTTACCTCTGCAGTCAATATGACCCTAACCAATCCATTCTCTCTTCATCTGTCCATCCTGCCATCCCAACCCTGCATGGACAGAAACAGCAGCTGAAATTATAAGGTGCTGAGTGAGGGTTGGAGTCACATCTTGTTTCTTCGAGACCAGGAGATTTTACCAGCGGAGGGAGAAATGTTGTGTGTACAGCTGGGAAGCAGCAGGAAGATCAGGGTCAGTTTTTGTTATTGTTTATAATGGCTATGGATACTGGAAACTGGAGTGGAGGCCGTAACAGGTCAGCCATTATCTTACAGTACAGTGCAGCAGGCTTGAGGGGCTGAATGGCCTGCTCCTACTCTATACTCTCTTACTAATGTAGGATAAGTTGCAAATCAGGTTGTTTAATGACTGGGGAAGGCCAGCCTGAGAGATAGGAAAGCCACCAGCTGCTAGCAGTGAGTTAAATAGATACTCTTACAGAACAAAACAAGGACTGTGGATGCTGGAAGTCAGAATCAGAAATGGTAAGTGTTAGAGAAACTCAGCAGGTCTGGCAGCTCCACAAGTGCTGAGTTTCTCCAGCACTTTCTGTCTTGGTTTTAAATCCATACACTTCCTCTCTGTCGCAGTGTGTTGATGGAAGAGAACTGGTGAGGCAACATGTCACATCACTTGGCAGTTTGTCGATAATTGATTGTATGACATTATTAATTGTATAGTTTGTAAAACTGACACGCACAGACCACACAGTTACAGATGTTGAAACTCTATTGTCCACAGCAAGTTCCTACCTGTCAGATTCGTCACTGAAAAAATAATTGACATTTCCGTAGCTTCCAGTGTCATTATCTGTAGCCTGGAGGAAACAACAATGGAATAGCACATTAGCATCAGGAGAACAAGTACAATTGCACCATCCCTGTACTTTTAGCTCACATCTCCAACTCACTGGTCATGAATACAGCTTGTGAGTCACACACAGAGAAGATAAAGGTAAATATGGAACTCACAATGAACAGCACTCGCAAGTTCAAATTAAGCAAACATTGCGAAAGATCTGAGACACCAGGACAAATTTCATGAGCATCAAGTGAAGTTAGATAAAAAATCTCTGCGCTTCCTCTCCCCAGACGAACTCCTGGGCTGAGAGTACAGACTCATGGGTGGTTCATGGAACAGCTAAAGCACAATATGAGGCTACTCTTGCCTATTCACCTGGCTCCCCGAGGAGCAATTCACTCTGTGCCACTCCCCTGCTTTTCCAGAGCCTTCACACTGACTGAACACAAGCTCCAGACACAGCGAGCTTTTCCCCTTCTCCAGTCTTTAATCGTGAACTCAACTACTTGTCCTCAGTTTCCTTCCCAATACCCATTGCGCAGCCCTTCAAAAGGCTGTGATGGTCTAGATGGAGTGAATGGCCCCCTTCTCTGCCGTAATGCCTCTGAAGTCTTTGCTTGGTCACTCAGACTACTCAGTGAGGTGTTGCACTCTTGGAACAATGACGGTAGTGAAATGGAACTGACCACTGTCACCTGGAAGCTGAATTTTCATGTTAATTTAAAGGGTCATTGTAGGACCAGTTTTTTAAATTACATAATCCCTCTTTGCATTCTCAGTTACAAGTGAAATATCCTAAAACCTGGTAAAACTTCATGAATTGGATGCAAAACTCAAAGACTTCAGAAATTCTTTCACACTAAGACAGTATACTAACCCCACATTTCAGTTGAGCTTTTCATATTAAAGCAATGTGACACCTCCATTTCCTTATGGCAGATTTGTCTGATTGAAACTATTGATTTAATTCCAATTATTGCTGCATTTTGGGCAGGCTTGAGCTGTTGACATTATTTCTCCAGAGTGGAGGAGACTGATCAAATGCATTTCACTTAAGACTCTCAACGCCGATGGAGAGATAAACCTCTTATCTTGTCAGCTTAATAGAAGTTCAGTTTAATTTGCAAAGGTGTAGATTTGACAGCATGTCTGTAAAATTTCAAATAAAAAAAACCAACCAGGGTTAATAGCAACGGCTGCTGCCAACAAGGTAAGACCATGCATCTCTCTCTGCACAGTCCATTACTGCATTCATACTGACCACTGCCCCCAATATCTGTCCTTTGCTCTCTATGACAGCTAGAATTTCCGAGACAGAAAGTTATTTCTAATTTACAGGTTCACACAATGAAGAGCTGTAGTGAGAAACTCACCGAATATCAAAAGTATTTTGTCAGCTGCTAGATTTGAGGGAGTTGGAATATTTAACAAATGACTAGCCTGAGGAATCACCATGTAAAAGGAAGGATTCTCAATTATTTATTGATGCACTTTAATTTTACTGTAGAATGTAAGAAAGTTTACTGCATTGGATTCAAAGTTCTCTCACTCTTTTCTGCACAAATAAATGGTAGCTCTCTCCATTCTGGTTTCTGTCTCTGAAATACATTGATACTTCAGTGCAGTCCTGAGGGAGTGCTGCACTGCCAGAGGTACTGTCTTTCCAATGAAACAGTGTTCCCATCTGCTTTCTCAGATGGATGTGTAAAAACCCATGGTGTATTGTGAAGGTGAATAGTATTGGCCAATCTTTATGCCTCACCGGAGCAGATTACCTCGTCACTTGCTGCATATTTGCCACGTTTTCTGACACAAAGGGTCTTGATTGGCTGGCAGATGCTGTGACTGCTGACATCATCAAAAGTGTTATAAAAGGGCAAGTTCTTCTTTTCTGTTCACACCCGTCATGCATCTCAAACTCCTGCAGCGTCAAGAGCTGATTGAGAACAATGATCCACTCGGGTACGCGCTCTGATGCCAACTGGGGTCTGGAGGTTGAGAGAGATGACATGGACTTGCTCATCAGACAGGAAGGGCTTCAGTAATTGCAGATGGATATCCACCCAGCCCCAGCACACAGATAAGAAAACCAGTCTGCTCTTTTTTAATGGTTTCTAACCAGAAAGATTTCATTTTAAATCCTTTTAAAAACACAGCATTGGTATATCACAATGGTTGTCAGATGTTCCTGTACGGGAGATTTCTACGTTCTGTCAAATCTCATTACGTTCCTGGGGTTCCCTGCAAATTCCGATATATTCCTGGGCTTCCTTGTAAATTGTGCTGCATTCCTGGGAGTTTCCCGCAAGCTGTGCTTCACTCCCCTTACACATACCCTGTCTTGGCTTTCAGAAATCTACGCTAACTGCCCAATCAACTGTAGAACATGCTCATTAGAATTCAACAAATAATTTCTACTACATCTACAACTATTGTGGCAGGGTGGGGGACAAGTGTAGTATCGAATACAGAGATTCCTGGCTGTTACCAGACTTTGGGTGTCACAGCGGCTCGCACTGCTCCCTCACAGCGCTAGGGACCTGGGTTCAATTCCAGCCTCGGGCGACTGTCTGTGTGGAGTTTGCACTTTCTCCCCGTGTCTGCGTGGGTTTCCTCCGGGTGCTCCGGTTTCCTCCCACAGTCCAAACATGAGCAGGCTCGATGGATTGGCCATGGTAAATTGCCCGTAGGGATGTGCAGGTTAGGTGGGTGAGCCATGGGAAATACAGGATTACAGGGATGGGGGTAAGGGGTGGGTCTGGGTGGGATGTTCTTCAGAGGGTTGGTGTGGAATCAATGGACCAAATCGCCTGCTTCCACACTGTACAATTCTAAATCTGGTGGTCTGTATGGTGTAATCTAGTCCAATTAGAAACTCAGCCTTATGTGACAAAAGCCTAAGTCTCTTCCTGTAAATGATTTCCATTAACATTTGAGTGGTTTACTGTTACAAAAGACGCTTTCTTCATGTGTGACATCTGTGATAGGGTTAGGGTTACACCTGATTTGGAGGCCATGTTCAGTGTACAGAAACTCTATTCTTCATGGAGAAAGTGAACCACTCCTAATATGTGATAGTACACATGTAGATTGTGCCTCAACACTCAACACATGAACACAGGCTAAACTCAAGGGATCATTTACTCCTGAAGATGAGAACTCAACAGCATTGAAACATCTTCACTCAGAGAATGGGGAGCCTCTCTGCCAGAGAAAGTTGTTGAAGCCAAAGTATTGAAACATTTCAAGAAGGAGTTTGATATAGTACTTAAGACTTTAGAGATCAAAGGGTATAGGGAGACAAGGTATAGAGAGTTGGATGACCAACCACAATCGTACTGAATGCTGGAGCAGGCTCTAAGGGCTGAATGGCCTACTGAATGACTTCTGTTTTTCAAGTTTCTACATCTCACGTTTTGAATTGGCTGCTGCAAAACAGTCTCTGTGATGGTCTCATTCGGCTCGACACCCCTTGGTCCATATTCAGCATGGTATTGTCAGGAAACTGTTAACACTGTACTGGAGAAGTAACTTCATTGAAGCTGCTGGAATGGGATATCAGGAGGCTGAGACTGGTCAAGATTAACGATGAAGGGCTTTTGCCCAAAACGTCAATTTTCCTGCTCCTCAGATGCTGCCTGACCTGCTGTGCTTTTCCAGCACCGCTCTAATCTTGTTCAAGATTAATGTCTATCCCACTGCATCATTGTGTTTAATGGTGACAATACATAAAGGGCCCTTTACTTGAATGTAGATCAGCCCTGAAGCAAACTAAAGCTAAATCTGAAACGAGCTCTGACCCAGAACTGAGGAATAATGTTTTTTGCTCGTTCGTCTCTCGCCACTCCAGCCTCTTTGTTCCACTTGCATCAGGAATATTCCCCAGCTCCGAAAGTGCCAACTCATGTGTAATTACCTCCAGCCACCCTCAGCAATTGAATCCTTGGCTGTGAACCTGTCACTTTGGACAAGTCTCTGATAAAATTACACCTTGTTCGAAGAGCAGCTCCCAGCTCATGCATGCGTCTTCTACCCCTCTCACACAAACAGCATCTAACACGACTTCTGGATCACTGAAAACACAGAAACCTATTCATTATCACACATTCTTGTAAAGCTACAGCGGTATAACGAATATAATAAAAGCTGACAGAATGCTTTTAGATAAAGAGGTTCTGCTTTTATTTAAACTATGAATAAAATTGATGGAAAGCAAATTGCTTTTGCCAGAAGCTCTTCTTTAAAAGAGTCATAAAAGGATCCAATTATTAAATGTCAGAAAGTTGTCAGAAGCTGTGATGACCTGCAGCCATCATACACAACTGAATTCTGTTACTGCCTGTACCACTTCAAACTGAAGATTTGCAGAATGCGCGGTGAAAGGTAGACATCTGTGGTCAGCTTGTCCAAGAGAATCAGACGAAAGGCCGGCTACAGCTCTTGGTTGTCAGATACATTACACTTCACGGCTTCTTGCCTGGTGTATCTTCAATGCACAATGTGCAATTAATTTGTCTTAAAGAAAAATTCAAGCACTTCATATATAATTAATTATTCGAAAGTGCGACGATTGTTTTAGATAAAACACAATTGCAACTGGACCAGGGTAAAGAACTTCAGGTGTTGACGAGATGGGTGGCCCGGTTCAGCAGCTTTTAGCCATGTTGGGTCAAGGCTGACAAAACGTAGAAAGATGTACTTGTGAGAAATGAAACCTTTTCCTAACACCTCTCTTCCCATAGAATTCAGCAAGCCTACACTCTCAATCTCTGCTTTCTTTAAAATAAAATTTAATTCATGGGATGGCTAAACCGGAATTTACCAGCTCGATGACAGTCACAAGTCAACCACATTGTTGTGGTTTCAGAGGCACATGTCGATTTCCTTCCCTAAAGGACCTAGAGAAACGCGAGTGACCCAGATGGGTTTTCACCACAAGTGGGAGCGGTTCGGCTATCAGATCTTGCACCCACTCTGTGAGCACATGAACCTTTTTGCATTACTTACTATCAAGAGGATGTGTGTGGACTGCAGATGCTGGAGGTCAGAGTAAACAAGTCTGGTGCTGGAAAAGCAGAGCCAGTCAGGCAGCATCCGAGGAGCAAAAGAATCAACGTTTCGGGCATAAGTCCTTCATCAGGATTGTGGGGCGGTGTGCTGAGAGATAAATAGGAGGGGGGGGGGTGACTGGGGGGGGGGAAGGTAGCTGGGAAGGCGATAGGTTGACGAAGGTGGGCGTGATGTTGATACGTCGGGGAGGGGGGAGGGTGGAGAGGATAGGTGGGAAAGAAAATGGACAGGTAGGACAGTTCAAGAGGGCGGTGCTCAGCTGGAGGGTTGGATCTGGGATAAGGTGGGGGGAGGGGAGATGAGGAAACTAGTGAAATCGACATTGATCCCGTGTGGTTGGAGGATCCCAAGACGGAAGGTGAGGCATTCTTCCTTCAGGTGTCGGGTGACTAGACTTCAGCGGTGGAGGAGGCCCAGGACTTGCATGTCCTTGGTGAAGTGGGAGGGAGAGTTAAAGTGGTTGGCCACAGGGTGGTGGGTTGTTCAGTGTTGTTCCAGAGATGTTCACTGAAATGGTCCATAAGTTGGCATCCTGTCTCCCCAATGTAGAGGAGACCACATCGAGAGCAACGGATACAATCAATGAGGTGTTTGGATGCGCAGGAAAATCTCTGCTGGATGTGGAAGGGTCCTGTGGGGCCTTGGATGGAGGTGAAAGGGGAGGTGTGGGTGCAGGCTTTAAACCTCTTGCAATGGCAGAGGAAGGTGCCGCGAGTGGAGGGTGGCTTGGTGGGGGGCATGGACCTAACGAGGGAGTCAAGGAGGGAATGTTGATAGGGGTGGGCATTGCGAGGGTGAGAGGTTGGACATGTTGAGGCAGTCAATGTCATGGTGGCAGTTGGCAATAAAGAGATTGAGGGTGGGTAACAGACCAGCACGGGGTGTCCAGGTGGATGGAGTGTTATGGAGGCGGGAAAAGGGATTCTCAGAGGGTGGGTGGGAGTCCCAATGGAAAAAGTAAGCATGGTGACAGAGGAAGAAAAAACCATTGTGTGGAATTCGTTGACTAATCCCTAAATGTCCTGGAGAAGATGAGCTGCCTTGTTGAACAGCTGCAGGCTGTTGGGGGGGAATTCCAGGATATTGACCTAGCAACAGTGAAGAAATAACAACTTATTTCAAAGTCAGGATGGTGAGTGGATTGGAGGGGAATCTGTGGTCGTTTTCCAATGTGTTTGCTGCCCTTGTCCTTTTAGATGGCGGAGGTTGGGTTTGGAAGCTGAAGGAAGGTTGGTGAATTGCAGTGATGCATCTCCCACACTGCGTGATTGGTGGTGAGAGGAATCGATACTGAAGATCGCAGATGTGGTGCCAATCAATGTGCTGCTTTTACCTGGATGGTATCAAGCTTTTTTTTGAGTGCCGTTGAAATATTGAATAACAACTGGGCAAATTAGCAAAGCTTCATTGGTGTTTTGGATGCTGCATGTTGTGACTTATCGATACAGAAGAAAACGTCATATTTGCGTGACTGAGGGTGGTAATTTTACTCAGAAAATGGAAGACGACAGGATTTTGTATCTGCCATTGCTCATAAGAATATTCAGGGAAGTGTGGAGTGTTCCATCATGCTCCTGACGTGTGCCTTACAGATGATGGACAGGGTTTGTGTAGTCAAAAGGTGCTTTATTTGCTGTAGGATTCCTATCTGAATTTCTGATTCAGAGGCTGTTAGTTCTGCCTGGTTCAACCAATAATGACAGCAATGTACATTCACATAGCACCTTTATGCATAAAACTGCTCCATAGTGCATCAGAGACTTGATGGTCATTAATAATTGTGAACTTTTAACTCCACACAATGCCTGAATGTCAAGAACTACACAAACCTCTGTATCACCAAACTCGTGGGACCGATGAGGATATTCTTACAAGACCATAAGAAATAGGAAATAGTAGCCCCATTCAGCCCCTCAAACCTGTTCTGCCATTCAAAGGAATCACAGCTGATCTGACACTCCTCATGTCCACTTTCCTGCCCTGTCCCCATACCCTTGATTCCCCGACTGATCAATAATCTATTTATTCCAGCCTTAAATAGACACAAGGACTCTGTCCCCACAGCTGTCTGTGGCAAGGAGTTCCAAAGACTCTCAACACTCCGAGAGAAGAAATTCCTCTTCAGCTCCGTCTTAAATTTATTCTAAGACTACATCCTCTGGTCATGATGAGAGATGGTAGCTATGAACTGCTGTAGACTCCATTTCCTCTAAACTAAAATCCTCTGGCATGCACAAATGTTCTCTTCTGTAAAAATAAATCACAGCATGCAACGTCTAAGAAGAAAAAAATTGCAAGCACCAAGCTAATGTGCCCGATTATTATTCAATATTTCTACTTTGAACAGACCATCAGTAAGCAAAGGTACTAATCTTAAGGACACATTATTTGTTGCTTTGATTTACCAAAATAGCAATTTCCTCCTCAGTATCCTGCAATTCTCAACACTCCCAGTAAATTCAGTCAATTCAATGTCTAAGCTGATCTTGACTTGCCTCCACCCTCTCCACAGATTGATCACAAATTCTTGATCTAAATCTCAGTCTATTGCGGTGAAATAAAAACAAAATACTGCAGGTGCTAGAGAATCTGAAGTAAAAACAGAAAGTGCTGGAGAAACTCAGCAGGGTCTGTGGAGGCAGAAGGCCACAGGTGGTGGAGGTCAGTTAGCTCGGTTGGCTGGTTGGCTGCTTTATGATACAGAGTGACACCCACAGTGTGGGTTCAATTCGTGCACCGACTGAGTTTACCCTGAAGATACTATCTTCTCAACCTCTCCCCTTGCCTGACCCTCAGGTTAAATTCACTGCTGGTTGTGTCTCTCTTGAATGAGAGAGCAGCCCTATTGTTCTCTGGGACAAGGGTGGCTTTACTCAGCAGTAATGACCCACAGCAGACATTGTCTCGAACACACGCAAATTACACAGCATCTCCCCGAAGCTGAATTATTAGGAACTAAGAGCTACTGATTCTTTAACAAAAACATTTGTAATGACACCAAACAAGGCAGATCTGAATTGCCACACCCTGATGGGCTCTAGGACAGAGTGAAGGCAAGAAGGGAGAAAAATAAGAAACGACTCAAGAAGGTGAAGGGTGTATACTTTTTCAAATCCATTCATAGGATGACCTTTAGCTGGTATTACCCATCCCTTGCTGTCCCTTGAACTGCAGCAGTCCATGTAGAACCACAATAAGCAGGCAGTTCGAGAAGTTGACCCAGTGGCAGTGCAGGGATGTCAATAACATCTCCAAATGGTGGAGGAGCAGCAGTGCAACGTGTGGAGCTTGATGACTCCTTTCTCTTTTCACTTTCTAAATGCTTTTCTAAATGCTTCTATCTATTATTGTACCTCACTTCCTCTTAATGACTTCAGCGGAAGGTGTCTTCTCTCAGCCCAGGTCCAGTGACCAGGTGGTTTCCAGATGCCCGGTACAAGCCCTGGGATCGGCCTGGTATCAGCCCGGTGGGGCAGTCTCTTGGTATGGAGGCCTTATCGAGGGAGGGTGTTCTTATCCTGGTGTGGAGATCTTCTTTGGTGGATTTAGGTACTCCAGCAACCTGGTGTGAAGGTCTAATCCCTGTGCGGATGTCTTGTCTCAGCGTGGCCGAGTTTCTGAGCACACCCTGAACCCAAGAGTTACTAATTGAACTGTGATGAATTTTTGCTTTTTTCCTTCTTATTTATGACCTCTGTCATTAATTTTAGTGTGGTGGTATAGTGACTTATAAAACTTTTTACTGTATTTTCTTTTGTAAAAATACACGTGACAATAAATTGCTAATCTTTCCTGTATATTTCCAATTCAGGATTGTATGTGGCTTGACGGGGAACCTGCTGGGGGTGATGTTCCTATTTATCTGCTGCCTTTGTCCTCCTACATTGCACAGGTTATGGACTGGGAAGGTGCTGTTAAGGGAGCACTGGTGAGTTGCTGTTGTGCATCTTGTGGACAGTACACAATGCTGCTGCTGTGCATCGCTAGTGGCATCCCTACAGTGTGGAAGCAGGCCACTTGCCCCATCGAGTCCACTCCGACCCTCCAAAGAGTGTCCCAACCACAGCCACTCCTCCACCCTATCCCTGTATTTCCCAAAGCTCGCCCACTCTTCCCTGGACAATTCCCCATGGCCAATCCATCTTAACCTGCACATCTTTGGACTGTGGGAGGAAACTGGAGCACCCAGAGGAAACCCATATAGACACGGGGAGATTGTGCAAACTCCATACAGACAGTTGTGCGAGGGTGGACCCAAACCCGGGTCCCTGACGCTGTGAGGCAGCAGTGCTAACCACTGAGCCACCGTGTCACCCCTGCAGGGATTGAACAGGTGAGACTGTATCATTGTTTGAGGAGGGTCTGTGCAGTGGGTTGATCTTTTGAAAAGGGTCAATGAGAGTTTTGTTAATCTTTGTCAGGAGATTGCGTGAGAGGGTCAACATTTGTAGGAGATACACCTACCCCCACATAGCAACACTTGAAAGAGACAGACTTACAAGACAGAAGTCAAAATATAGAGGCTGGCTCTCGGAATGCAGAATTCTTATCACACAACACACATGCACAGAACAGGGTGATAATCTGATTGGAGTTGTAGACTTTAGCCTCCTGGATAAATAAGGATCTTAAATAACTAAGTCAAAGTGATATTGAAAATCCCACAAACATTGTGCTCTACACTAGATTATGAAAGCTAAGAATGAATAAACCCTAGAATTAGGAGTACTGATCACTTGCTCACAAAGAATAGAATGTCCTCTATACCTTATAGTAGTAGCAATGCATCTTAAATTATTGTCACATTGGGAGGGTAACGATCATAAAATTTGCACTTTTCTTCATACACTGATGAGTAAAATGAGCTAATTGAGTCGATACTCCTAAATGAAAAGAAAATTAGTGCAAAATGAAAATGAAATTACTACAAAATGAAAGGGAGCTCCCACAATTAAATGTAATCAGTCTTTGCAGAAAGTACAAGAGGTTTCACCGACATTGAAGAAACGAGGTAATGTATAGCATGAAGCTCATCGAAGGCAACAAGAGAAAATAAAACAGCCAACACTGTAAATTGCTGACGTTGATATCAGTGAGCAGTTTCATTCCTCTGTCCATTTTCATGAGTTAACCCTCAGTAAGTATGTTAAAATCTACTAAACAGGAGCTGGGTAATGTCACTTGCATTTGTTCAGCGGACAGTATAAAATAATCTAAAATGATAACTCTAGAAAACAAAAACAGGGAGACACGTCAATTTGCGCAATAACCTCTGCTCCCCCATCTGTTTCAATCGGCTTCAGTCCAGAAAAAATATAAAAGCAGAATATTTTTTAAAAAAACATAGAAATGCTGCTGAATGCTGACATACAGAAGGTGCCATCACGGGTCCTCAGACAGCACCTTCCAAAACTCATGACCTTGACCATCCAGAAGGACAAGGGCAGCAGACACATGGGAACACCATCCCTCCAAGCCCCATTCACCATCCTCACTTGGAAATATCGCGCTGTTTCGTTCACTGTCACTGGGTTAAAATCCTGAACACCGTCCCTAACAGCATGATAGGTCTATCTGCAGCACATGGTCTTCAGCAGTTCAAGAAGGCACCTCTCCATCTCAGGAGCAACTAGGGATGGGCAATAAATGCTGGCCCAGCCAGCAGCACCAACATCCTAAGAGTGGGTGTTTAAAAAATTCTGCAAATGACTCAAACTTTGACGATCTTTGCGATGATAGGACTTTTCTCCTAAGTTTCAATTTCAGGTCGAATTTGCTTGCCATATGAAATGCCCAGTGAATGTGACAGATCAACCTCTACCCAAAGTGTGAATGTTACAACAGAACAGGAAAAGAGAATGACAAAAATTTCTACATCATGACAAAAAAAAACCTTGTTACTGAAATTAAGCCAGAGAGTGCTTTTCAAACTTGGTCCAAAAAAGAGGAAGGGTAGTTATAGAATCATCGAGTTGTACAGAATGGAAACACACCCTTCAGTCCATGCTGACTAGATATCCTAAATTAATCCCATTTGCCAGCATTTGGCCCATATCCCTCTAAATCCTTCCTATTCATGTATCCATTCAGATGCCTTTTAGAACATAGAACACTGCAGCGCGGTACAGGCCCTTCGACCTTCGATGTTGAAGCCCATCTAACCTACACTATTCCATTTTCATCTATATGTCTATCCAATGACCATTTAAATGCCTTTAAAGTTGGCGAGTCTAACACTGTTGCAGGCAGTATGGTTCACGCCCCCACTACTCTCTGATAACTGTCCTACACCTATCAACCCTCAATTTATAGGTATGTCCCCTCACGCTAGCCATCACCATCTGAGGAAAAAGGGTCTCACTTACCATCCTATCTCACCCTCTGACTATCTTATATGCCTCAATTAAGTCACCACTCAACTTTCTTCTCTCTAACGAAAACAGCCTCAAGTATTGCACCAGCCTTCACACTTCCTCTGGCAGCTCATTCCATACGTGCATCACCCTCTGCCTGGAAAGGTTTCCCCTTAGGTCCCTTTTAAATCCTTCCCCTCTCACCTTAAACCTATGCCCTCTAGCTCTGGACTCCCCCACCCAGGGAAAAGACCTTGACTATTCACCCTATCCAGACCCCTCAAGATTTTATAAACCTCTAAAAAATCTACGCTCAGCCTCCAACACTCCAGGGAAAATAGCTCCAGCTTTTTTTTATATAACTGGAGACCGCAAATTAAGCAAGTGCCTTAATGGGGAATAAGGAAATAAAATGATTGTAATAGAGGCGGGGGAGTTGGGGAGCACAAAACAGTGCAGTGTCCTGAAAGTCCATGCGTGCTGAATGCCATTGGAGAGTGTTAAAGCAGCTATGGATTATTTCAGTTCACTGGAGTGAATTAGAATCCATTTGGCACATGTGTAATGTATCACATATGCACGGCTTTGTTGTACACGTGAGTCACGTATGTGGATTCTACATAAAATTACCGTATGACGTATCAACTAACACATGACCGAGAAAGCCCATTCTAATATGTGTTATGTCTAGGACCACAATAAAGGAAGATTCCCTCTGTGCTGTGTGAAGTGAAATTATAAGCCCATTGTTATAATAGCAATTCACAGCATAAAGGCAATCTGTGCCTGATACTAATACTCAACTCGCAAATGATTATTTCCAATTAGTTTAAAGACAGGGGTTAAATGAAGAAAGCTGAAATTGTAATCAGCACTCTTCTCTTCTCCCCTGAGAGTACGTGTTAAAACAACATTAATTGGAATGTTTGAAAAAAAGAGTTTTGATGTCATGCACCACCATAGAGTTCACATAACACACAATTAAACATATATTAAAAGACATTGCCCAAAAACACTTTGGGGAGCAGGAAAGACTTCAGAGTATGTGAACGAGGAGCAGTATATCAGAAAACAAAGAATCCACCACTCTGCTTTATGAATGACTGCTTAGCTAGCTGCTAAATGAGCTTTTATACCAGTCAACTGAAAACCTGTCAAAAATGTACAATAGCTTGTGTGACTACTGCACTTGCTAATATAACTGTGCAATCAAAAAGCAATCCAGAGTGTAAAGCACTCTGACAATGCTATACAGTATTATGATTAATGCATGTTGTTTCTTTACTTTTTCGAAAGCATTGACAATAAGGGATTAATGAGGAAGAATAACAAAACGGTCTGAAACACAGAATATTTACATTTGATACAGAGCTCAGCACTGCGGACTTTATTTTGTCTCTTCAATGTCCCGAAGACATACAATCAATTGTTTTGAAGCGCAGTGATTGAGTAAAATGCTGCTGCCATTATGTGCACAGAAAGCTCCCACAAATAGTAATGATGTTACAATGTTTAGTGGAAGGTAGTGGATTCAGCTTCCATGTGCATTGTTCACTACAATCTCCCGACGTTAAATGCTCATCGATCAACGTGACCCAGAACATTCAATGCAATATTGAATGTAACATACAAAGTATTATTCTGCTGCTGAAGGGGTACAATTCAACAGCTTTTTTTGAAATCATAAGCTTTCAGAGCATTTCACCTGATGAAGGAGCAGCACTGCAAAAGCTTGTGATTTCTAATAAACCTGTTGGGCTATAACCTGGTCAAAGATTGCAGTGCTGGAAAAGTACAACAGGTCAGGCAGTGTCTGAGGAACAGAAGAATCAATGTTTTGAGTATAAGCCCTTCATCAGGAATGAAGATTGTGGTCCGAGTTATTTACTCTGTCTATTGCTCCCAATGTGGTCTCCTCTATATTAGGTCGACAGGATGACAATTTGCAGAATGTTTCAGAGAACATCTCTAGGACTCATACACCAAACAACCCACTGGCCTGTGGCCAAACACTTTAACACTCCCTCCCACTCTGCCAAGGACAGGCAAGTCCTGGGCTTCCTCCACTGCCAAACCCTAACCACCCGATGCCTGGGGGATGAACGCCTCAAATTCCACCTTGGGACCCTCCAACCACATGGAATCAATGTGGATTTCACCAGTTTCCTCATTTCCTCTCCCCCCGCCTTATCCCAGTTCCAACCTCCCAACTCAGCACCACCCTCTTGACCCGCCCTATCTGTCCATCTTCCTTCCCATCTATCCTCTCCACCCTCCTCTCTGACCTATCACCTTCTCCCCCACCTCAATCTACCTATCGCACTCCCAGCTACTCTCCCCCCCAGCCCTAACCCCCTCCCATTTATCTCTCAGCCCCCTTGGGCCACAAGCCTCATTCCTGATGCTTGAACCGTCAACTCTCCTGCTCCTCGGATGCTGCCTGACTGGCTGTGCTTCTCCAGCACCAAATTCTCGACTCTGATCTCCAGCATCTGCAGTCCTCACTTTCTACGAGTTACAATAACCTGGTGTCTTGTGACTTCTGACTTAGTCCATGCCAGTCCAACACCGCCACCTGCACATCAAGACGTTAATGTATAACCAGTTTATTTCTTTCTGAAAGACTGTTGGTCTGATTTCCTGCATGCAGACCCCATTCTTGTGGGGAAAATAGGTTTCTCTGCCTAGTTGGAGATCTTCCTCCCCAGATTGGAAGCCACTATTTCGTGACCTCCTCCCCAAGGATGAAAGAAATGAGCAGGATTTATTTTTGCATTAATTAATTCACAGGAAGCAGCCATTGCTGGTGAGGCAATGGGTTTATGGCCCATTCCAAAAGTGCCTTACAAAGGTGGTGGTGACAACGGACAGGTTGGTTCAGCCATTTCACAGAGCAGTTAAACATTAACTAGATTGCTGTGTGATCAATAACCAGGTAAGGTCAGGGCAGGTGATGACAGCGGATTTCTTCTATTGCAGAGTACTAATGAATCAGACTGTTTTTTTAATGTAAAAATCAATAGCAATTTCCCAGTCACGATTACTGAAGTTAGCTTTCGATTCCGGATTTTATTAAATGAGTTTAATAAAACTCATACGGTAGGGATTCAAACCCATGCTTGGAATCCTTGTCCCCAGAACATCAACTTGTGTTACGATAGCCTCCTAGCCTACTGGCTAAGAATTGGAGAACATGGCTAGTGTTGACAGATCTTTGTCTCTGGCACAGATCTGATGGGCCGAACAGCCTCCCATGTTGCTGCAAATACCTTTGAGTCTATGAGCATTTGTCTGGGCTTTTGAATTGCCGCTGAGTCACAATCTCTCCCTGTGCTTCACATTTGTTAACTCCTATCCTGTGGGATTACATACTGAATCAGAGCTTTCAGTCAGTAACCTATTCACCTCTCAGGTTTTTGTGTCTTATCTTTCTTTTATGCACCTTTCCCCTTCATTCAATCTGCTTCTTTTTCAGTCTTTTCCTTCTTTATTTTTATTTATGTTTTGGCACTGTAAGGAGTCACCAATGAGCTGACAGCATTTGGAATGAGAATAATGAAGGAAATTCAGCCCTCAGCAGCTCTCAACCAATTCCTCCTCCTCCAGCATACTGCCTGCTCTCCTCCTTTTTCAACAATTTCATCCTTTACCCCATCATCTCTGAACTCAATTGCAGGTAATCACCCCTTGCTGAGTTCCCTTGAGGGAGGATAGGTGCCAGGCTTCATCAACAACACACTCCATAGAGTCATATAGATGTACAGTACAGAAACAGACCCTTCGGTCCAACTCATCCCTGCCGACCAGATATCCTAAATTAATCTAGTCCCATTTGCTAGCATTTGGCCCTTATCCCTCTTTAACCCCTTCCTATTCATATACCCATCCAGATGCCTAATAAATGTTGTTATTGTACCAGCCTCCACCACTTCCTCTGGCAGCTCGTTCCATACAAGCACCACCCTCTGCGTGAAAACGTTGCCCCTTTGGTCCTTTTTAAATCTTTCCTTTCTCCTCATCACCTTCAAAAAATGCTTTCAAAATTTAACTTTGCTTCACTACGAGGAATGAGCACGGAAACGATCTTTCTCTTAGTCTTTCCTGCTCGCTCCTCATCCCCCGCCGTCTCTCTCTCTCTCTCAATCTTAGAACCATTACTTCACATGTGAAAGCAATTAGCATTGACCTTAAACTGTCAACACAACACCAGGAAGATAATGAGTTAGCTGAAAGTCAGCTGGTGTTTTCTTTAAACTAGCCTCATATAAAATGAAGGGCTGTTGTGGCACAGTGGTAGAGTCCATACCTCTAGAATAGGAGACCTGGGTTCAAGTCCCACCTGATCCAGAGTTGTAAAACGATATCTGTGAACAGGTTGTTCAGAACAAAAATAAAGGACAAAAGAGTTCAAAGTTTGTGAGAAGATTTGTAGCTCGGGTGCTCGTTGTTGTGGTTCTGTTCGCCGAGCTGGGAATTTGTGTTGCAGACGTTTCGTCCCCTGTCTAGGTGACATCCTCAGTGCTTGGGAGCCTCCTGTGAAGCGCTTCTGTGATCTTTCCTCCAGCATTTGTGGTGGTTTGAATCTGCTGCTTCTGGTTGTCAGTTCCAGCTGTCCATTGCAGTGGTCGGTATATTGGGTCCAGGTCGATGTGCTTATTGATTGAATCTGTGGATGAGTGCCATGCCTCTAGGAATTCCCTGACTGTTCTCTGTTTGGATTGTCATTATAATAGTCGTGTTGTCCCAGTCGAATTCATGTTGCTTGTCATCTGCGTGTGTGGCTACTAAGGATAGCTGGTCGTGTCGTTTCGTGGCTAGTTGGTGTTCATGGATGCGGATCGTTAGCTGTCTTCCTGTTTGTCCTATGTAGTGTTTTGTGCAGTCCTTGCATGGGATTTTGTACACTACATTAGTTTTGCTCATGTTGGGTATCGGGTCCTTTGTTCTGGTGAGTTGTTGTCTGAGCGTGGCTGTTGGTTTGTGTGCTGTTATGAGTCCTAGTGGTCGCAGTAGTCTGGTTGTCAGTTCAGAAATGCTCCTGATGTATGGTAGTGTGGCTAGTCCTTTGGGTTGCGGCATGTCTTCATTCCATTGTCTTTCCCTTCGGCATCTGTTGATGAAATCGCGCGGGTATCCGTTTTTGGCGAATACATTGTATAGGTGTTCTTTTTCCTCTTTTTGTAAAATAAGAGTAAAATGAAGGGCTGCTGTGGTAGTGTCCCTACCTGTGAGTAAGGAGGCCCAGATTTTAAGTCCCACCCTCCAGATGTGTGTAATAACATCGCTGGACAGTTGGATTAAAAAAATATCTAAAACACATTCTTTCACTCTCAAATCATCTTTATGACTTAACATACTTTCCAAAACATACTGTGTACGGAAGATGAACTACTGTGTAATCACAATATAAAGACTCTTATAGACTCTCTCAGCCAAAATCTCTCTCAATCTGTGTTAACTAGTGTCTTCTCCTGGTTTTCCGATTTGAAGAAAACCCGCAAAGTGTTTCAAGTGAAGCATTTTATCGATACAGCTGACTCCTGCATCTTGCCAGGCACTCTGGTTATGACCAGACTCTTGGATGGGTTCCCCAATTCGTTACTGTACCAGACAGGCTACGCCTTACTGCTAAGGGGTGGCAGAGTGGCTCAGTGGTTAGCACTGCTGTCTCACAGCGCCAGGGACCCAGGTTCGACATGATCTGCTCTTGACAAAGCTATGTTGACTGCCTAGTATTAACATAATTTTCTCTCAGTGTATATTTATCTTATTCTATATGATGGTCTCCATCAGTTCTCCCATTATTGATGTCAAGCTGATAGGTCTGGAATTTTCTGGTTTATCCTTTTCCCCTTTCTTAAACAATAATCCCACATTTGCAATCCTCCTTTTGTCGAGGACTAATCCTGTATCCAGAGAGGCCTGTAATGTTTCTATCAACGGCTCCGTCACTTGCTCCCTGACCTCTCTCACCAATCTGGGATGCTTCCTATCCAGTCCTGGTGACTTCTCTTCCTGGGATGCAGCCAGTTTTCTGAAAGTGGAACGTTTTTAAAATTCATTCACAGGATGAGGGTGTGGCTGGCTAGGTCAGCATTTATTGCCCATCCCTAATCACCCAGAGGGCATTTAGGAGTCAACCACTTTACCGTGTTTCTGGAGTCACATTTAGGCCAGACAAGGGAAGGAGGCAGATTTCTATCCCTAAAGGGCATTTAACAATCATCATTAAACTCGTGATTCCAGACATTTTTAAAAAATTAAATTCAAATTCCACCATCAGTCGTGACAGTATTCAAGCCTGGGTCCTCAGAATGTTACCTGAGTCCCTGGATAATGCCATTACGCCATCACCTTCCCTCTACTGCGGTGTGGATAAAGGGGAGTCTGCAGATAATCTGTACTTTGGTTTCCAGTAGACATTCACAAGATGAATGATGAAAAGGTGAAAGTGGAAAATAAAAGCTCATGGTTCAAGGGGAAGCATTCTGGCAGGGATAGAGGACTGGATAAACAGAGTATGGATAAATGGGTCTTTGTATGATTGACAGAATGTGACACAGAGTCACTTCAATGACTTAGATGAGAGGAGTGAAGGCATGGATGCTAAATTCACAGACAATATGAAGATAATTAGTTTAATATGGTGTGAAGATGATGTAAGGAAGTTGCTGGAGATATAGATTGGTTCAGTAAATGGGTAAAAGACTCTGGAAGATGGGGTGCAACATAGGAAATCGTGAAGTTGTCCATCTTGCCAGGAAAAATACAAAGTTAGCATTTTACTTATATGGAGAACAACTGCAGAATTCAGAGGTATGGAGGGATTTAGTCACCAGTAGTTAACATACAGGTAATACAAAATTTAAGATAACTAATGGTAAGCTATCCTTTATTAAGAAAGGAATGTAACATTAAAAGTAAGGATATTATGTTTTGATTACAAATGGGATTGGTGAGAATACAACTTAAATACTGTGCGCTGTTTGGTTTCTGTAATAATTCAGGAAGCCCGACTGGAAAGGAACATTGTTTATCCTTGATCATCAAAATAGAGCCACTACTCATGGTGTGCATAGGCAAGTCCCAGCCTGGAACAAACATTTCTGAGGAGACATCCCTGCCAGAATGCTTCCTCTTGAACCATGAGCTTTAATTTTCGATTTTCACCTTTTCATCATTCATCATTCAAAGTACAGATTATCTGCAGACTCCCCTTTATCCAGACCGCAGTAGAGGGAAGGTGATGGTGTAGTGGTACTATCACTGGATTGTTAATCCAGGGACTCAGGTAACATTCTGAGGACCCAGGCTTGAATCCTGCCATGGCTGATGGGGGAATTTAAATTTAATTTTTAAAAAATGTCTGGAATCACGAGTTTAATGATGATTATTCAATGCCCTTTAGGGATAGAAATCTGCCTCCTTCCCTGGTCTGGCCTACATGTGACTCCAGAAACATGGCAAAATAGTTGACTCCTAAATGCCCTCTGGGTGATTAGGGATGGGCAATAAATGCTGACCTAGCCAGCCACACCCTCATCCTGTGAATGAATTTTATTTTGGCTCAGGCGATGAGCTCCTGTTGGGCAGGCCACTACCTGTCACCAAGGGAACTCACACACAATCAATTCCACAAGAAAATTAATTAGTATTGGCAGCCACCTGATGAAGGAGCTGTACTCTGAAAGGTAGTGCTTCCAAATAAACCTGTTGGACTATAACCTGGCGTTGTGTGATTTTTTAACTTTGTCCATCACTGGCACCTCCATGCCATAGTATTTCCCTGTGAGCCTTGTTAGGAGTTACCACAGTCTGCTCATTTAGGAAAGAATGCAAAGTTATTGGAGGCAGGTCAGTGGAAGCTTACTGGGTAGAAACTTGGAAATACTGGGTTGTTTTGATAAGGATATTTTAGAATATACTGGGTCGTTGTCATGGGGTTTAGAAGTGTGGGGGGAGAGGTGTGTCTTGGTTGAAGTGTATAATTGCTGAATGGTCTGGACAAGGTCCATGTGGAAAAGATGTTTCCTCTTGTGGGTCAGTCCAGAATTAGAGGGCACTGTTTTAAAATTTAGCGTCACTCTTTTAGGAGAGAGACAGAAATATTCTCCTTATCTCTCAGACGGCTGAGGGACTCTGCCTCAGAAAGCTGTGGTTCATTAAATACTTGTAAGGCTTAGGGAGATAGATTCCTATATAAAATAAGAACTTTGGATGCAGGGGATGGGTTCTTATTAGGCAGGAGAATGGAGGGTATCGGTGGGGGTGGGGACAGGAAAAAGGAATATTAAATTCAAAACATACACGGATCAGCATGATCTGACTGAATGGCACAGTGGGCTTTCTGGGCCAAATGGCCTCCTTCTGCTCCCAATTCACATACTTCATGATCATAGATAAACAAAGTCTCTTCTGACGTATGCATTTTTCTTCTCTGACTTAAACTCTTGGTTTGTTCATTGGAATTTTCAGTGAATGAGATGAAATGGAGATGAAACTATTTAGAAATAGCTTTAAGTTCAATTCTGGTCTCCCTGCTGTAGGGAAGATGTTGCAAAACTTGAAGGGGTTCAGAAAAGATTTACAAGGATGTTGCCAGCAATGGGGGGGGAGGCGTTGAGCTATAGGGAGAGGCTAAATAGGCTGGGGTTATTTTCTGTAAAGCATCGGCAACTGAAGGGGGACTTTATAGAGGTTTGTAAATTCATGAGGTGCATTGTTAGGATGAATAGCCAACGTGTTTTCCCCAGGTTAGGGGAGTCCATAACTAGAGGGCATAGGTTTAAGGGTGATGGCGAAAGATTTAAAAGGGATTTAAGGAGCAATGTGGAGGGAGGTGTGTGTATGGAATGAGCTGCCTGAGGAAGTGGTGAAGGCTGGTACAATTAAAACATTTAAAAGGCATCTGGGTGAGTTAATGAATAGGAAAGGTTCGGAGGGATATTGAAAATGGGACTAGATTAATTTAGGATACTGGGTTGGCATGGCTGAGTTGGACCGAAGCGTCTGTTTCTGTGCTGTACATCTTTATGACTCTATGACTATACATGATGGTGCATACCTGATGCAATTACAAAGCAAAACTCACCACTGCTGAGAATGTAGTTGGATGCAATTGATGTAAAACATGTGATGGCAACAAGGTAAAAGATTGTTTCGAGAGGAAACTTGCACATTTGCAAAATCTTCTAATTTTCTAATCCATGTTGTTCTTTGGATATTTTTTTCAGCCTTTAATTCATAAAATGATCTTTTGAAAGTCATTCTTCCTTTGTCGTTTCAATTCCTGGATATCTGTGCAGCTAACGCGGTGTTGAATTATGCAGATTCAGGTTTCTCCTGCACCTGAACTGCTCAAGAGAGTGATAACATTCAGATAACTTTCTCACAAGGATTTGAAAAAGAGTTCGCAAGGGCTCTGCAGAACGCTCTTTCGGAGAGGCTTATGCAGCGAAAATGTGCGCTCCGTCATGAGAATTTCTGATTCAATTTGGTAGATCTGTCCTGTCCTCTGGGCAAGTCATCTCTCTGTATATTTTTTAAGCATTCATTACTTAGTTACTCAGACAGAATTCACATCAGAACTGAAAAATCAATCCACAACTGATTTCCACTGAGTTCCGGCTGCTAAACTACACAGAGGTAATAATGTAGCTGTCCCTCACAGGGACTGGGACATCAAACATCAATAAATAGCCATTTAAAATGCAAAATGGCAAGCATTTCCAGCTGTCAATCTTCTGAAAGCACTCAGCAAACACTCAACCAATTTTTTGAGATTCATTAATTAGAGCATCAGCACATTGCTAGCTTACTAGAAAACCATAATAAATTGTTTCAATCTCATTCCATTATTGTATATTTTACAAATATGTCAGTGTTTTATTCTTCCCCTAGTCTCTTTAACTCACTTTCTCCAAGAAACTAATTCCATTATTTACTGTTTGGGACAGGTCACAATCCTCAGTTGCAGCTATACAACCGAAGACAGCCTTTGTTTCAGGCTGGCCGCTTGGAAAAATGTCTTGCTTTATTACAGAGTGGCTGCCAATATTCAAATTGCTAATCCATTTCCCTCCCCAGATTGGATTCCCATTTAGACGAGATGAGATAAATACACTGGTGGCTGTACTTAGCAAGTCTCATTGTAACTAAATAGGTAAACTGCCAACGAGCAGGGGAAAGGTGATCATTTTTGTGAAGACCCAAAGTACTCTCAGAAACAGCACTTCTGCATGCGGGCTGTGCTGAAGGTCAGATTGATGAAGGGATTGGGAGGGGTTTCCACTGATACTTCCATCTAACTCTCCCAGACAGCAAAGCTGCTGACCAATGCCACTCTGACCCTATAAGTGACTTCTGACCAATGCCACTCTGACCCTATACGTGACTCCTGACCAATGCAATTGGCTCTGACCTGCTGGTGGAAGAAGCCTCATAAGACCCTGAATTGAGGTACCTGAGAATGGGGAGCAAATGCCCACTACTGCTACATCCCTGCAAGGAATTCAGGTAGAATTCCATTTTGCATGGACTTGAACTTCTCCAACAACGTTAGCAACAGAATAAGGTGTTAAAATCCCTACCCCTGCCCTGCACACACATGTCCTGATGAAGGGCTTTGGCCCGAAACGTCAATGTTCCTGCTCCTCGGATGCTGCCTGACCTGCTGTGCTTTCCCAGCACCACTCTAGTCTAAACTCTGGTTTCCAGCATCTGCAGTCCTCACTTTTGCCTCGTTATTGATCTGTTATGGTCTGTTATCTACTAACAATCCACATTAGTAGCTATTCATTCTCCCAGGCTCGTTGTTGCCCACTCCTTTGTCTGTCCAACTGCTCTTCTCTCTCTTTGGGCTCTACCTCCACCTATTGTTTACTCCTTACCCCCTCCCCCACCTCATCTTGTGCATCAAGGAAAACAAGTTTTTCCTAGCTACCATCAGTTGTGAGGAAGGGTCACTGAATGTTAACACTGGTTTCTCTTCACAGATCTGCTGAGCTTTTCCATCAACGTCTAGTTTTGTTATTGAAGTCAGTGCTTCAAATCAAGTTGCTGCTCATGTATTGGAAATTGAGATTCCTCATCACATCCAGAAACCTAGAATTATTGAGAAGTGTCACGATTGCGATTATGTAGCAGCTGTTTCCATTGCATGTATGATGAGATTAACCACCAGGTCAGGTGTTGTGATGGGACAGACATTACAACAATTCCACACTGTGCTTTTTTCAAGATTGCACAGTGTCCTGTTGAACCATGAGGTTATTCATACAAGACTTCATCTGGGGAAAGGCATTACACCTGAAGCATTACACAAGGTCATTCTTCTTTCTTCATTCTCAGGATGTGCGCATCAATGGCAAGGCTGACCTGGATTGCATTATCCCCAGTGGTCCTCAATGTCTAGAGATCACCTGCTCCCACAGTGCTATGGACTAGGGGGTTCTGAGATCTTGATGTAGTGATAGTGAAGGAAGGAATAGGAAGGTGATACGTGGATCTGGAGGGAGACTTGGAGCCGGTAGCATTCTGCTGGCCTCATCGATGGACATGGGGTGGTTGGTTGCTGATTAAAGGGATCACTATCACCCTCAAGGAGTTGCCACAATGCATCCCTTAACAATACACGCTGCAGCAAATGAGTGCCAGTGTCGGAACGAATGAACATTCACGAGGAGGTGGATGAGGTGCTACTCAAATGGGGGCTGCTATGTACAGGTTAATATGCTCCATTCGTGGAGTGGACCTTGAGACCTCGCTGTAACATAGACAGGAAATGCTGCTAACTGAGCTCAGATAACAACTCACAAAGTATGGTGGAACACATAGACATAATGAGTCTGACCAAAACAGAACCTGCATCTGAAAAACAAAAAGTTACTTCAGCCTCGACAAGAAGAAATTTGAAACTGCCTGAGATAGCCTTGAAACAAAAAAAGGAATCTTCCTAAAGACTGTTGCCAATTTTCACGTCAGATGAAACTTGCTGGATAGTTATTGGACTATTGTAGATTAACTGATTTAGTGAATAGCTTTTTTTTAAGAACCCAACAGAGCCCAATGGGCTGAATGGTCTCCTTATATGCAGAACACGCTCTCCTACCATTTATATACTCAGTGCAAATGGTAAATAACTGCTGCTGTTCACCAGCATGAGTACTCTCTCGGCAGATGGGACATCTGATAGCTCTCACTCTGTTTTGCCTCTCTGGAATGGGACCTTAGACTATAACCTTCTGACTCAGAGGCAAGTACATCACCCACTGAAACTTTTTTAAATGTCGGGATAAATCCAAACTATTTTGGAGTTGAAAACAAAGACAAAGCTGCCAATTTACCCGCAATACGTAATCTGTAACTTCGTATGGGTCATGCTTTAGAATCTATAGGATCAAGAACAGAATCGTATAATGTATCACACGATTTAACACTTCTAGTCTTTGGAAAACACTGCACTGCACCATGTAACAAGATGTGCATTTCATGGAAATAACTGAGTTAACATTTAAAGTCCCATGTCCCTAGTGGGAACAAGCAACAAAGACAGGGCACTGCAGTCTGACATTAACCTTGCTTCCTTTGTCTCCAGCAGAAATGTCAGAATGATTGGAGTTTTGAAGGTGAATCTGTCATTGGCAGTCACTTGTGTAGATTGCAAAGTAAAATTCATACAAAAACTCGGCCATATTATCTGAAGCAAACCAACTCGTACTAGGGGCTCAGTTAACATCCTCTCATTCTGCTGCAAGGTCACACATCTGAAATGTTAACTCTATTTTCCTCTCTCCAATGTATACTTCCAGACTTGTTACGTTTCTATAGCACTTGTGGTATTTAACTCAAGCGTCACGCTTTTTGACCACATTCTGAGTATTGCCAATTGAGAGAAAATTGAATTTTGTCTGTAATTCCAGCGCCAGCTGCAAGGAACATCAGTAACAGGATCGAATCCCGATAAAAGTGGAATCGGGGCAGCATGGTGGCTCAGTGGTTAGTGTTGTAGCCTCAAAGCACCAGGGACCCAGGTTCGATTCCAGCCTCAGGTGACTGTCTGTGTGGAGTTTGCACATTCTCCCCGTGTCTGCGTGGGTTTCCTCCGGCTGCTCCGGTTTCCTCCCACAGTCCAAACATGTGCAGGTCAGCTGAATTGGCCATGCTAAGTTGCCCCGTAGTGTCCAGGGATGAGCAGAATAGTGTCAGGGGACAGCTCTGGATGGGATGTGCTTTGGAGGTTTGGAGCAGGCTCAATGGGCTGAATGGCCTGCTTCCACTCTGTTGTGATTCTATGATTCTGTTTAGTTACTAAATAACGTGAACTGATAGAAAATA
Source organism: Chiloscyllium punctatum (assembly GCF_047496795.1). Taxonomy (NCBI): domain Eukaryota; kingdom Metazoa; phylum Chordata; class Chondrichthyes; order Orectolobiformes; family Hemiscylliidae; genus Chiloscyllium; species Chiloscyllium punctatum. Next base: position 104,463,516 of record NC_092751.1, read on the forward strand.
GTTCTCTTCAGCTTGCTTCGACATGTCACTGAGGGAAAGAATGTTCACAAGGAGCTGGAGGAGGTGCCACTCAAGCGAGTGCTGCTGTATCTGAAATAGCATACTCCATTCGTGGAGTGGACCTTGAGACCTCTCTGTAACATAGACAGGAAATGCTGCTAACTGAGCTCAGATAACAACTCACAAAGCATGGTGGAACACATAGACATAATGAGTCTGATCAAAACAGAACCTGCATCTGAAAAACAAAAAGTCACTTCAGCCTCGACAGAGAAAGAAGAAACTTGAAATTGCCTGAGATAGCCTTGAAAGAAAGGGTGATTCTACCTAATGACTGTTGTCAATTATCATGTCAGATGAAACTTGCTGGATAGTTATTGGACTATTGTAGAGTAACTGATTTAGTGAACTGCTTTCTATTTAAGGACCCAACATTCCAACAGAGTCCAATGGGCTGAATGGTCTCCCTATGTGCAGAATACGCTCTCCTACCCATTCATGTACTCGGTGCAAATGGTAAATAACTGCTGCTGTTCACCAGCATGAGGACTCACCCGGCAGACTATGATGGGTAGGATTTGTACCTGGACCTTCTAGCCCAGAGGTAGGGACATTACAGCTCTGACTGTGCCACACACAAGGCCAAATAACTGATCTTGCAGGGCACTCCGTGGCCAAGTGCAGATTTCCCTCTTGATCTAGGATCTGAATGTTTTTATACATTCAGGGAATGTAGATGTCCAGAATTTTCTGCCATTCTCAGTTGACTGTTAGAAGTTAGTGGTGAGCTACCTTCTCAAACTGCTGTAGTCCATGCCCTTAGAGAGGGAGCTCCAGGATTTTGTCCCGACGACATGATGAAACAGAGATTTCCAACTCAGAATGGTAAGTGACTTGGAGGGAAACTTGGAGATGGTAGTGTTCCCATGTATCTGCTGCCCTTGTCCTTTGAAATGATACTGGCTGTGGATTTGGAGAGTCTAATAGGCCTTAGTGAATTTCTGTAGTACACCTTGTCAATGGTGCACACTGCTGCTACTGAGTATCAGTGGTGGACAGAGAGAATGTTTGTGGATGTAATGTCAATCAAATGAGATGCTGGATGGTGTCAAGCTTCTTGGTCTCCAAGCTTGTTGGAGCTGCACCCCATCCAAACAAGTGTGGAATATTCCATCACACTCCTGACTTGAAGATGATGCACATGCTTTGGGGGAGTCAGGAGGTGAGTTCCTCACTGCAGGATTCCCAGCCTCTGACCTGTTGCTGTAGCCACTGTGTTTATGTGATGAGTCGAGTTCAGTTTTTGGGAAGCGCTAACATTAACAGGCTTGAACATGCTGCTGAAACTGTGTCACCTCATCTAATGGCATAGAGCAAAATAATTAAATATTTAAAACACTCAGCAGCTCAGAAATTTGCCCCCATTGGAAATATAAAGTAGTTTTTGCAAATAAACTCACAGGCTTTCACTGCAACCAATACATTACCTCCGCAGTAACAAAATACAGTTGAGTGAATAATAAGACTTTAATTTACTCCGCTGACTCGCAGAAGGACATAAGCCATAAGAACAAATCCCAAGTGATTTATGATATTCATCTTAACTGGCAGATTAAATTACCATCTTATTTCCCTGATTTTTTTTTAAACTTTTCTCTTAACAATATCTTTTACAGTCTTCATAACATGGAAATTTTAATCACAGTTAAACACGGTTCTGAAATTATATCAATTGAAGACTGAAGATATCATTGTGAAGTCATCACTGAGGAATAATACTTCCACCTGATTCACAAGAGGCTATAATGAGGCAATTATCTGACAAAGTTGGTTCAGAATTAGAGGAATTGAGATTCTAATGTAGATTATATCTGCATATATTGCAAGCTATCACATAAACCTGCTGACTTGCGATTCCTCTCTATCACTTGCAATTGATCAAGGTATTAAAAATCATGGAACCAAAGTGGGTCAATGGATCCAAGGTCATCTTATTGAATGATAGAACTGGCCGCGATGAGCTGAAGGCCCGACACCATTTCAAACACAACTACAAAAATAAATTGCTGGAAAAGCTCAACAAATCTGGCAGCATCTGTGGAGAGAAATCAGAGTTAACGCTTCAGGTTGAGTGATCCTTCCTCAGGACTCCAGTTCTGAGCTGCGGAGCTTTTCCAGCAGTTTGTATTTGTGTCTCCGACTTACAACATCTGTAGTTCTTTCATTTTTCAATAAATGTGGCCGTGCATTCAAATTTACAAAGACACAAGGATTGGGGTTGTAGTACACAACGTAGATGGGAACAAAAAGAAATACTGAGACAGATGATCAGCAAAAACGTGACAGATAGGTGAGTTTATCCATTTTCAACCAAAAGGATATCATAGAATTCCTACTGTGTGGAAATAGGTCATTTGGCCCACCAAGTCCACACTGACCGTCTGATGAGTAACCCACCCCCCCTACTACTCTATATTTACCCCTGTCCAATGCACCTAACCCACACATCCCTGAACACTATGGGCAATTTAGCATGGCCAATCCATTCTAATTCTTGGATTGTGGGATGAAACCCACACAGACATGGGGAGAATGTACGCAGACAGTCATCTGAGGCTGGATTTAACCCCAGGTCTCTGGCACTGTGAGGCAGTAGTGCTAACCACTGAGCCACCATGCTGCCTCTAATTTTGGACTCCCCTATTCTAGGGAAAAGACCTTAACTATTCACTGTATCCACACCCCTTGTGATTTTATAAACCTCGATCGTCGCTCCTCATCCTCAAATGCTCCAGTGAAAGTAGTCCCAGCCTATTCGGCCTCTCCCTATAGCTCAAACCCTCCAACCCTGGCAACACCCTTGTAAATCCTTTCTGAACCCTTTCAAGTTTCACAACATTTTTCCAATAGCAGGGAGATGAGAATTCAACGCAATTTTTCAAAACAGCATTCACACTTCACAGATGCCCAGGAAATAAACCAAGTTGATCCAATGGAATAGCACAAACTATCCAGTGAAATACTCTGGTGTCATTTCAATGAGAATAGAAATTTCACTAAATCTGCATTACAGGCCAAAACTACTATGGGTACCTTCAATGTTCTTCGAAGTCAAACATGTATTAGGGCAAAAGAGAGCCCAAGTAGTGAGAATCCAATTTGGTAACAGTAATATACAAAAGCTCCATAATTCACAACATGAAAGATGCAACTGCCACACTGACCTGGTATCTGTTATCGCTTAAGAACTGAGGACTGATTTAATATGACCTGGTAGTCTACAAAATACTTATGAATCAAAGTATATAATTTTAAGAGGCTTACTTTATTTACTGAAGGGAATAATAAGCACAGATTGGGGACAGCTATTTAACAACACCATCAGAAGGGTACAAGTAGAGGACATAATATATCCAAGCATTATTCAAATGATGAAATGCTCAGAAGATGGGAGCTCCAAAGAGATGATGAGCACCTGTATAAACAGATTACAAAAGCCCAGTAGTTTGTTGCAAACAATTCATCAAAAAGGCTTATGAATACTAGCTTTTTATAAGTACGGGACTAAGATTAGATTCCCTACAGTGTGGAAACAGGCCCTTCGGCCCAACCAGTCCATACCAACCCTCCGAAGAGTAACCCACCCAGACCCATTTCCCTCTGACTAATGCACCTAACACTATGGGCAATTTAGCATGGCCAATTCACCTGACCTGCACATCTTTGGACTGTGGGAGGAAACCGGAGCACCCGGAGGAAACCCACAAAGACACGGGGAGGATGTGCAAACTCCACAGAGATAGTCCCCTGAGGCTAGAATCGAACCTGGGGACCACGGTGCTGTGAGGCAGCAGTGCTAACCAGTGAGCCATCGTGCCGCCCCAAGTCGGTAGGAGAAAGATGTTAGGAGAAAGTTTTGCTGTAGCTGGGCAAAGTCCTGTTAAGATTACATCTTCAACGCTGAGGACAGTTCTGAGCACTGAAGCTTAGAAATGGCCTTAGAGGGAGAGCAGAGCCAAAGTGTTAGCTTATGATGAGATGCTACATCAACAAGGGAAGTATTATCCAGCAAAAGGAATATTTTGATTAAGGTTTTTGAAAATTTTGAAAAGAATTTTTGATTTTTGCAAAGAACTAACAGAGTGGATACAGAGATATGGTGCAAACAACAGCAGCTGGAAAAGCTCAGCAGGTCTGGCAACACTTGTGGAGAGAAATCAGAGTTAATGTATAACATAAGGAAGAACATATCAAACACATTTTCACTCAAAGGATGTCAGATACATTAGGGACATTTAAGCAGCTCTTGGATAGGCACACGAATGATAGTACAACGAAGGGTGTGTGGGTTAGTCTGATCTTAGAGTCGGATAAAAGGCCGGTACAACATCGAGGCCAAAGGGCCTGGACTGTTCTATGTTCTATGATGGTCGAATTATGAGAAAGGCTATTGCAAAAAGCACTTATAGAGTCATAGAGATGTACAGCATGGAAACAGACCCTTCGGTCCAACCCGTCCATGCTGACCAGGTATCCCAACCCAATCTAGTCCCACCTGCCACACCCAACCCATATCCCTCCAACCAAACCCTTCCTATTCATATACCCATCCAAATGCCTCTTAAATGCTGTAATTGTACCAGCCTCCACCACTTCCTCTGGCAGCTCATTCCATACACGTACCACCCTCTGCGTGAAAAAGTTGGCCCATAGGTCTCTTTTATATCTTTCTGTTGTTGTAGCTCAATCAGTTTATGTCTGATATCAACAGATTTTTGCCGGTGAGTGGACTTCAGAGACAAAGCAGGTGGATCAACTTAATATGTAAATCAGCTACAATCTCATCGACTGGTAAAATAGGCTCAATAGAGTCTTCCTTGTTCCTAAGTGGGCCTCCCCTCATTCCTGAGTGGGCTGTCCCATCCCTCTCTATTCCTGAATGGTCTATCCCAACACCCCATGTTCCTGAATAGGCATAATCCAACACTCCCAATCCACCATTTCTGAATGGCCTACCCCAGGCTCCCCTGCCCATTCATGAATGGGAACTTGGGAAAGGTGTATAAGATTATGAGGGGCATGGGTAGAGTTGGGGAGAAAGGCATAATTTACCATTACTGGGATGGTCAATAACTAGGGGACATAGCTTTACGGTAAAAGGTAGGACACTAAGAGGAGAGTTGAGGGGCAACGTTTTCACTCAGAATGTGATTGGAGTCTGGAGCTCACTGTCTGAAAGGGTGACTGAGTCAGAAACTCTAGTAACATTTAAGCAGTATTTAGATATTCACTCACATTGCCATAGCTTCCTGGGCTATGGGCCAAGAGCTGGAAAATGGGATTATTGTCCTCCGATCTTTGTTGACTGGCACAGATATGATGGGCCAAATGGTGTCCTTCGCTGTTGTAAACATCTATGGGTCTATGAGTGATCTCGGAACGTTAACTCGGTTTCTCTCCCTGCTCAGAATACAGAGCATGCTTCTCAAACGTGATTGAGATGTTCGCTACACTGAACCCCTCTATTTGCATAATTAATTGCTTTCATTAAAAACGTTGCATAATTAGTCACTTGGCATTGGTAACAGGACCACATCATAAACAGGTTTATTGAGGCATTTCCTTTTGAGGACAGCTGCTGAGATTATGCTGTGTTCTCATTTGAAATGTTTCTTTTCAATTAGTTTTCTCGGCTTCGGTGTTGCTGGTAACATCAACACTGGTTAACCACGTCCAGTTGGAAAGGTGGTGGTGAGGTGTCTTCATGAGGGATGGCGGTTTGCATGGTGAACGTGAGATAAAGTGGAGTGGACATTGGTTGGATACTTCAGCGGGATGTTGAAGATCCAGCCACATTGGGAAGGGACTGGAGTCACACAGCCCCAAGGTGACCAGAACTTCAGCATTCTTTTCCTAAAAGAGACTTTCCAAATTTGGTGGAAGTTCATAGTGATGCTGTTTTATCCTTGTCCAGGAGGTGAAGCACTTTTCTTTTGTCGCAACAGACTCAGAGAGTTGCAAAGCATGGAAACAGACCCTTCAGTCCAACTTGTCCATGCTGACCAGATATCCTAAATTAATCTCGTCCCATTTACCTGCATTTGGCCTATAATCCCGCTAAACCCTGAATAAAAACTGAAAGAACTGTGGACACTATAAATCAGAGACAGAAATTGAAATTGCTGGAAAAGCTCAGCATCTGCGGCGAGAAATCAAGAGTTAACGTTTCGGATCACGCGATCGTTCCTCAGAACTATTCTTTGATAAGGTGTCACTCGACCTGAAACGTTAACTTTGATTTCTCTCCACAGATGCTGCCAGACCTGTTGAGCTTTTCTAGCAATTTCTATTCTTGCCCCTCTAAACCCTTCCCATTCAGTTGCCCTTTAAATGTTACAATTGTACCAGCCTCTATCACCTCCTCTGGCAGCTCATTCCATACATGCACCACCCTCTGTTTGAAAAAAAGTTGCCCTTTAGGCCCTTTTTCAATCTTTCCCCTCTCACCTTTAACCTCTGCCAAATAGTTTTTGGACTCCCCTACCCTGGAAAAATACAAACATTTTTACAGACTTAACATCTGTTAGAGACTATTATAAAGCACGTGGACCGACAATAGCACAGTCAGCATGGCTTCAGGAAGGGAAAGTGATGCTTAAAAATATTATTTTTTGTGCAGGTAAAAAGCAGGGTGGATAAAGGAAGAGCTATAGATGTGACATATTTGAATTTTCAGAAGGTGTTTGATAAGGTACCAAATATTTGTCTACTTAATAAGATTACAGCACAAAGCATTAGGTATATATTAGCATGGATGGAAGAACAGCTAACAAATGAAGAACGAGGCTGGGGAAAAAGACAATCTGTAACTTGTGAAGCATTTTCAGGATGTCAATGGATGTAGTGGCACCGGTTTCGGAGCTAGGGCCTCAGTTATTTAAATATATATGAATGACTTGGATGAGAAAATGAATAGGTGAGAATGCAAGTGGCTAAAATGACACAGAACCTGCAGAGGGTCACGGACAGGTTAGGTGCGTGGGCAAAACGCTTGGCAGATGAAGTGTAAGACGGGGATATGTGAGGTTATACGCTTTGGCAGAGAAAATAGAGGAGCTGAATGTTATTGAAATGGGGAAGACGGCAGCACAGAGGGATTTGAGAGTCACGAGCTCAGTGGGTAATCGGGAAGGAGGTAGCCTTTATTTCAAAGGAAAGAGAGTACAATAAATAGGGATATAATTAAAATTATATAAGTCAGTAATCAGACCACAGCTGGAATACTGTAAAGAGTTTTGGGCCCCTTTTCTGAGGAAAGACATACTATCATTGGAAGCAAACCAGAGAAAAGTTCATCCAACTGATCCTGAGTATGGAGCTATTGTCTTTTATGGAGAGGTTAAGTAAGTTTGGCCTGTACTCATTGGAGCTTAGAAGAATGATAGTCAACCTGATTAAAACAAACAAAATTCCTAGGGGACTCATTAGGGTAGATGGTGAAAGGTTATTTTCTCTTGTGGGAGAGTCCAGGACCAGAGGGCACCATCTCAGAGTAAGGGGTCATCTATTCAAGACAAAGATGAGGAGGAATTTCTTCTCTCAGAGGGAATCTGTGGAATTCTTTACCACAGAGCGCTGTTGAGGCTGAGTCATTAAGTACACTCAAGGCTGAGATAGATGGATTTTTAATCAGTAAGGGAAGCAAGGGTTAGGGGGGAAAAGACAGGAAAATGGAGTTGAGAATTATCAGATTAGCCATGATCTCAGTGAATGGTGGAGCAGGTTTGATGGGCTTATCATTTTATGGGCACGGTGGAAAGCAGGAGATGAGGGAGAAAGGTGATGGTCATATATAATGGACAGGGCAGAAGTGGGTGCTGCAGATGCTGGAGATAAGAGTCTAGATTAGAGTGGTGCTGGAAAAGGACAGCAGGTCAGGCAGCATCCGAGGAGCAGGAAAATCGATGTTTCGGGCAAAAATCAATTTTCCTGCTCCTTGGATGCTGCCTGTCCTGCTGTGCTTTTCCAACACCACTCTAATTTTGTATGCAATGGACAGTTGGAGGAAACATTGATGGCACCTTGGAGGAGACCAACTGTCCATTACATACAAAGGCATCTTTTATTCAGCAACATCCTGCTGTCACCATACTGCAGGGAGTGACGCAATGTAGAGAACGGTCCACTTTAACGTGCCAAAGACCCACCATCTGCTGTGCTAGTGTGGAAGTGAAAGAAGATACAATGCCAATTGTCGACATGGTGGAACTTCTGTGCGAGTGAACAAGGGCTCACTCATTCACTCAGTGAGGTTGAACATCTCATCCAGTGAATCGAATGATCCTTTAAAATCACAGCATCCCACAGAGCTTGGGGCCTTGAGCAGGCTGGGACTCTAATCTTCCAATCTCTGGCTTCCAGGTCTGCCCAGCCCATTCATGCTGAATGACTGGGCAGTTGAGAAAGATACATTGTGGCACCCCGCCCCACCAGGTTTCTGGTGCACTTGGACTGGGCTATGGTTATTTACATCAGACAGTCTTCAAGAATTGCAGTGATGGGTGTCTGGCAGCATCGTGATGCTGCAATTAAATCAGGATTTTCCTTGCATCGATTTTGCACAAAAATGATGTAGTTTATTACTGGATTAACAAGCTTTTGAACATTTATGCTCATTAAGGGGCTCGTTAGATGCTTGAGAAGTGTTGAAGATTCATTATCACGGAAGGACCATGACTGGCTGAATATTTCTCTGTCCCTCCAGGGACATAATGTACTCACGAATCGTTCACTTCAAAACAGCAGTTTCATTTGCAGGTTAAACAATAAAGAAAAGCAGACTTTTCTCCTATCTTTTAAACCAAATGGGAGAATTATAGCCCAGATCTGGTTTCATATTCTTTCCTCTGCGTTGCTATTTATGAATCATTGCATATTAACTTCCCCTGCTCCACAGCAGAGAAGGTTTGAGATAATAGATAAGCAGAGTGTGTCCAGTCAAACCAACACAGCCCTGTTTCTAAGCAGGGTGACTTTATCCAGGAAATGTGGGAAGTTGCTATAAAATTAAATCACAGCAAAAACTTATCTTTCCTCCAGGGGAAATGATGCAGCTTCTTAAAGCATTGCATTTGTGCAAAGTTACAGAACTCAAAAATAATGTCTTTTAAAAGAGATATTCATTGCGGGAAAAGCAATTTACCTTCCCTGAATAATTCTGAATACACTGATTTACATTGTTGGTGAACGTAATGGAGAGTCATTGCAATATTCATGGGGACCGGCCAATGGGAGTAAGCAGACCACAGTGTTTATAGACATCCAACCGCTTTATATTCCTTCATGATTGATGGGATGTGGGCATCGCTGACTGGGCCAGCACTTACTGCCCATCCCTAATTGCCCTCAACACAGTGGTGTGCTAGGCTATTTCAGAGGGCACTCACATGGTGGAGGGTCTGGAGTCACCTGGAGGTCAGGCAACATTGTCTCAAAGGATTTTTGCCATACAAGAGAATCAGAGGGTTAGATTGGGTGGACAGTGAGAACCTTTTTCCTCAGATGGGGATGGCAAGCACAAGGGGACATAGCTTGAAATTGAGAGGGTGATAGATATAGTACAGAGGTGGTTTCCTTACTCAAAGAGTAGTAGGGGTGTGGAAGGCCCTGTCTGCAATATAGAGTCATAGAGATGTACAGTATGGAAACAGACCCTTCGGTCCAACCTGTCCATGCCGACCAGATATCCCAATCTAGTCCCACCTGCCAGCACCCGGCCCATATCCCTCCAAACCCTTCCTATTCATATACCCATCCAAATGCCTCTTAAGTGTTGCAATTGTATCAGCCTCCATCACATCCTCTAGCAGCTCATTCCATACACGTACCACCTTCTGCATGAAAAAATTGCCCCTTAGGTTTCTTTTATATCTTTCCCCTCTCACCCTAAACCTATGCCTTTCTAGTTCTGGACTCCCCCACCCCAGGGAAAAGACTTTGTCTATTTATCCTATCCATGCCCCGCATGGATTTTATAAACCTCTATAAGGTCACCCCTCAGCCTCCGACGCTCCAGGGAAAACAGCCCCAGCCTGTTCAGCCTCTCCCTATAGCTCAGATCCTCCAACCCTGGCAACATCCTTGTAAATCTTTTCTGAACCCTTTCAAGTTTCACAACATCTTTCCGATAGGAAGGAGACCAGAATTGCATGCAATATTCCAACAGTGGTCTAACCAATGTCCTGTACAGCCACAACATGACCTCCCAACTCCTGTACTCAATACTCTGACCAAAAAAGGAAAGCATACCAAATGCCTTCTTCACTATCCTATCTACCTGCGACTCCACTTTCAAGGAGATATGAACCTGCACTCCAAGGTCTCTTTGTTCAGCAACACTCCCTAGGACCTTACCATTAAGGTGTATAAGAGTCTAGATTAGAGTGGTGCTGGAAAAGCACAACAATTCAGGCAGCATCCGAGGAGTGTATTAGTCCTGCTAAGATTTGCTTTCCCAAAATGTAGCACCTCGCATTTATCTGAATTAAACTCCATCTGCTACTTCTCAGCCCATTGGCCCATTTGGTCCAGATCCTGTTGTAATCTGAGGTAACCCTCTTCGCTGTCCACTACACCTCCAATTTTGGTGTCATCTGCAAACTTACTAACTGTACCTCTTATGCTCGCATCCAAATCATTTATGTAAATGACAAAAAAGGGCCCAGCACCAATCCTCGTGGCATTCCACTGGTCACAGGCCTCCAGTCTGAAAAACAACCCTCCACCACCACCCTCTGTCTTCTACCTTTGAGCCAGTTCTGTATCCAAATGGCTAGTTCTCCCTGTATTCCATGAGATCTATCCTTGCTAATCAGTCTCCCATGGGGAACCTTGTCGAACGCCTTATTGATCACTTCTACTGCTCTGCCCTCATCATTCAGGGCATTTAAATGGTCATTGGATAGACATATGGGTGCAAATGGAATAACTAGGATAGATGGGCTTCAGATTGGTTCCATAAGTCGATGCAATATTGAAGGTTGAAGGGCCTGCACCGCGCTGTAATGTTCTATGGTCTATGTCCCCGAAGCGTGTTAGCAAACTGGACAGATTTTTTTTGACTATCACCATTTTTAATTCTAGATTTTTATTGAAGTCAAATTTCACTATTGTCCATGGTGGGAGGGGAATCCATGTCCTCAGAATATTTACCCGAGACTCTGGCTTCCTAGGCCACTGATACTACAGTGATGCCCCTACTTCCTTGCCACTAAATGGTAGAGTGGCCCTAAAGGAGTATATTCTTGCTCCCATTTCTCCTGTGATATGACAGGTTGGTCAGGGTTACAGATTTTTAATGATGATTCCGTCGAAAGCACAAAACTGAGATCATCATCATAAAGTGTGCCAACTGGCCCATTGTGTCCACACTGACCCTCTAAAGAGCATTCACCCAAACACACCGTCTGTAACCCTGCATTTACCATGGCTAGCCCACCTAGTCCACACATCCCTAGGCACTATAGGCAATTTCCCAAGGCTAACCCATCTAACCTGCACATCCTTGGACTCTGGGTGGAAACCAGAACACCCAGAGGGGAACATGCGAACGCCACACAGTCAGTCACCTGAGGCTGGAATCGAACCCAGGTCCCTGGTGCTGTGAAGCAGCAGTGCTGCCAAGGAGGCACCATGATGATGTGTTCATTGACTGAAGGGAGTTCAAAGCCTCCTGCTAACCCACAGCGACTATATAGGAAAATTATTTCCGCCCTCTTATCATTTTTAGTTAAGAATATCACAGAAATGTGGACAAGGCAAGTTAGAAGCCAATGTTTTGCAGGAAGTAAATCCAGAAGCAACAGATTGCTGCTCTGTTGAGCTGCCAATCACAGTGGGTTATTCTATGTTAGCCACTGGTCCTTGATGTCCGTTGTGTTTGCACAGACACTTGGAGATTAAGAATATTTCTAGGCAGTCTGCCGAATTTTATTTCTTTATATTACTTGGCATTTTGCCAATGTTGGACAGATTTGCTGAAACACCAAACAAGGGAGAGTGAGGGAGTAAACACAGAAAATAGTTTAAACCATGAAGTAAAAGATAATTAAGTGACACTTTATAATAAAGAGAAGCAGGCAGCTTACAGAAAATGAATCTTTCATTTGCCAATTTCTTGTCTCCACTGGGCGCACAGGACAGAATCTGTCCATTCAGCCCGACTGTTTCCTACTGGTATTTATGTTCCACATGAATTTCCAGGGCACTTCCTTCTGCTAGCAGATGTTTCAGTTCCCTTCTTTTTCATGGCTCTATCCAGCCTCCCATTAGATGCACAAATGCCATTTGCCTCAACTACTGCACGTGTTCGCACAGTGTCACCATGCTCTGGGAAAACAAGTTTTTGTCGAATGTCTAATTGGATTTAATTGATAGCATCTATTTTATTTCCACTTGTGAATTACCCCTCCAAAGTGGGAACGTTTCCCATTTGTTGACACTCTCAGACCCTCTCAGAAGTTGGATGACTTTGATTAGCTCACTCCCCTCTCCCCCAACCTGGCCTTCCACCTTCCACTTCTCAGTGAGAAGAATCGAGTCTTGATGACAAGCGAATGGTTCTGAAGGAGTCAATGTTCATGTTACATTGAGCACCACCCAATCTGTCACTGCCTCACTCAGTCTGTGGTTGGAGACAATGAGTTCTGCATTTTCCTTCAGAGAGAGCGGCTGTATTCTGTACAGTGCCCAAAAGTCCTAAAAGTTATGCCACCACTAGGAATGGAATTGTCCTTATTACTGTGATGCAATTATCAACAACGCCTCTTCTGCAAACTGTGTGTATCCCCGACCACTGCTTATTCGACACAGGAGAGACAATTGAGGGCTGTGGCAGAACCACCTCAAGCAATGTGAGCCACAGACCGGCAGAGGTGGCAGATACCATATGGTGCCCATGGTGCCAATCAGAATCATAGCACAAGCCTTTCCTGGGAGGTATACCTCTCCCTAACATATCACACTGCTCACATCCACAGGGCACTGGTTAATGACAACGTTTGACAGTACAGTTAATGTTGTCATAAACACAGCAGCTCACCTGTGAACAGTGAAGATCCCACAGCCATCGAGTATATTGATCTGCTCAGAGAGTTTATGAGCGTGATTGCCTACAGAAGCTGACTATACATTCAAAAATTATTAACTGCACAGAATATTTCTGTTAGATAAGCAGCATTGCAGAAGAGTAGTATAGTGAGGATTTGGAGCTGCTAAGGAGGCCTGTGTCATAAATATTGATTAAGCAAATCTAATTACACCAATCTCACTCACCTCGTAGCCAAGATCAATTTGGGATGGGTACGTTGCTGGTAAATTTCAGATTCTAGCTCAAGAGAACCAAGGATTAAACATTTGGCTTTCGTTGTTTTGTTGGACTGTAATGAAGCTGCAAATTAATTACTGCAGGTAGGCACACACAACACTAGAGCTGTATCTCACTGGAAGGCCCAGTCACCAATGCTGCAGATGACTTTGAGGTGTTTGTGAAGTTCTCTCATTTTAAAACAGCACATGACTTTAAGAGTTCTTCAGAATTTCTGACTCAGGGCAGCGTCTGGGTTCCACTTCATTATGCCTGCTGCCTCTCCCTCAATGTATTGGCCTCCAGACCCAGCACCAAGTGCCATTGAGGTTGGGAAGATGTGGAGCTGGTCATCTGGCCCCCTCAAGCCTTCTCCGCCAATCAATCAGATCATTTTGATCTTTTTCTGGCCTCAGCTCTCACACTAACTCTTAATCCATCTACTGTTCAAAAAGAAATCTACCTTAGCTTGAAAAACATTTACTGAAGTAGCATCAACTGCTTCACTGGGCAGGGAATTCCACAGATTCACAACTCTCTGGGTGAGGAAGTTCCTCCTCAACTCAGTCCTACAACAGTCCTTCAACATAGGGAATGCTCCACTGCCATCACCCTTTGCCTCACTGAGGCTCCGCCCACCACCACTTCCCAAAACGAAAAGTAATGGAAATGAAACCATCAATCCGTGGGCTGCATAGGTTGAACCTTGGTAGAGTTTGTGACCATCTACTGGAATGAGTAAGAACTTGGAAGCCAGTATGCTTCCTAGTTTTGAAGGGTTTGATTCCTATGGATGCGTTATAAACCTCCACAAGGCAGAGAAAGCCAACAAGCTCAAGAGTGGGCAGTAGGGATCATCGACTAACAAATTAATGGATAAGTGGTTAAAATTCTTTGTCCAAAGATGACTGTGGAACCTTGTGCGACAAGTGATAGTTGAGGTGAGTAAGATTGATCCCGTTATGAGTGAGATAGATAAATTGGTGTGGGAGGAAGGAATAGTGAGTTTGGTAAGATTGAGGAAGGTAAGAGGTAGCTTCTGAGGAGCAGTAATTTTGGCACACATCAGTTCAGCAAATGGTCTATTTTACTGCTGCAGACTCAATATAACGTAAACCTTTCTTTGTTACTCTTTCACTGGACATGAATGTCATTATCACAAGTCAACATTTATTGCCAATGAGTAGTGCGTCAGGCTTTACCACAGGGCAAATAAGGGTCAACAACATTGCTGTGCGTCCTGGAATCGCATGGAGGCCAGACCAGGTAGGGACAGTAGATTTCCTTTCCCAAAGGACATTAGTGAACCAGATGGGTTTTTTTTTACAACAATTTCCATGATCACCATCAATAGTTTTATAATTGATTAACAGCCAACCACCTTGCCGTGGTCTGGAGTCACTTGTAGGCCAGACCAGATTTTCCTCCTATTATGGATCAGATCAAACCCACTCAATATGTTCAGAAGAAAGCCGAGACCTTAATCTTGTTTTATTTTAAAGGTAAATGTAAGGTGTTGCTTTCCAGACGCAATTTGATTTGTCAAACTACCGGATTTAAAGCAAATCATACTTTATTTATCCACAGGAAGGAATTCAAATATTTTAACTCAATTGGAAAACTTAACAGAATAATACACACAGTGACTATTATTAATTAACTGTTTCAAAATAGTAACAGCCCATTAACACACCCTTTGCAAAAGGCAACTTCAGAAAACAGACTGCCTCCCAGGAGGAAGAAACAGCAAGAGAAAATTCTGAGAGAGTGTAGCAATCGGGAGAGATTTACTGAAGCTTCCAATCCTGCTGAGACCTGAGAAACAACTGCTGAAAGCTAAAAACTAAAAACCCTGATTAATCGAGTGTTTAGCCACACCCATTCAGGCGACTTCTATAGTTCCAACTTTTAAAAAAAAACCCCAAGGCCTCACAAGCAGTTTACTCTAGTAACTCTGGTAGACTGCTTGTCACCTCTGCCTTAAAACCTTGCTTTGAAAGAAAACAGGATAAAATGTATTTCTTAAAGCTGCAGTATCAACACACTCTCTAAAGTTCATTAGTGAACCAGATGAGTCTTCACAACAGTTACACAGTTATCATTAGATCAGGAGTTTGATTCCAATTTTTAGTGAATTCAAATTTCCACAGTCTGCCCTGGTGGGATTCAAACCCATGTCTCCAAAACATTGGCCTGGGTATTCTAGACTAGCAGTCACTAACTTTACCACTTTGCTAGTTCTGGCTTCTCTACAAAGTGACCACTGGAGATCTGTACGGTAGGTTTGACAACTGCAACTTGTGTCAATATAGGTCCAAACACAACATGTTTATTGTGGCTTTTTCCAAGTACAGTCCATCCTTTCCTGTCTTGTATTACAATCCATATCATATTGTTCTCCAATACAATATCCTCAAAAAGGATGTCATGTCTGGATCACAAAATAAAGGCTGACTATTGAAACAGTCATGATTCACAAATAAATATCTGCAGAAACTAAAATATACAAGTTAACAGTTTACTTTAATTTATATACTGGTACTAAATTAAATTAAACTGGAGTCCTGCCAAATATATCATGAACTAAATGAATCCTTCGCCTGTAATGACTTGTTTAATAATTGACAATACAAATGACTGTGGAATAAATGGTCCTTGGTGTAATCAGATCCATTTCATTTGTTAGCTCATCGGTTAAAGGCCAGCTGTTGTTTTGGAGCAATGTGCACCAATATGTTAAAAAAAAATCTGGGCTCCAGTTTTCAGAGAGTGTCAAAGGAGAAAAGGTTGTGTAAGTTCGACCCACGCGGGTTGGTGATGAGAAGAATGAGCTGCGATCTTATTCAAACATAAAAGATTCGGGGTGGGGGTGCAGAGAAGGGGTTATATTCTTCTTGTAGAGAAACGAGAATGAGGGGGCAGAGTTTCAAATTAAGACAGAGATGACAGATAATTTCTCCTTTACGAGAATCATTAATCTTTGGAATGCGCTGCATCAGACAACAGCGGAGACTGGGTCACTGAATACTCTCAAGGCTGAGATTCACAAGACTTTGGAGTTAAACGGTATGGGGAACAGGCAGAAAACTGGAGTAAAGTCAAAATCAGATCAGACATTACTGAACGGGAAAGCAAACCTGATAGACTGAGTGGCCTATTCCTGCCTTTGTTTCTTATGATCTTATGTTTATCAGGCACAGATGTTCCAGCAAAACAACATCTTTCAGAATCATCAAGTTTCATTAGATTAGTGCACCGAAGGTTTTGCCATCTTCTTTCCAGTTAGTAAAAGGTTCAGTCTCATGGATTCATGCCTCTTTTGAAGTACAGCACTAATACAATACCAGATTGTAGTATCAGTCTAGAACAGCCACTCAGAGCGTAACCTGAACCAAACTTTCCTGAGTCACCAGCAAGTTTGTTACAAGCTGAGCTGAGCTGATATCTTCACTCTGTGGGGAAAGGCCAATGTGTTAAAATGCACAAAGTCACTTCAGTCATTAGAGCAAGATCTACCTTCAATTGCATCCCGTTCACTTAATGAACATTTTAAAAGAATTTGACAGGCACAGAAATCCTCTCCGGATCATTAATGGCGTCCACTGAACAAACAGCTCATAAATCATAATATAACCATAATGTGGTCACAAATAGGGGAGCATTGAACAATCATCATACACAAAAGGGAGTAAACCCACGAAGGAACTACTTAGATTGCTCAGTTTAAAGGACAACTTAATCTTCCTGCCCAAGGTACAATAAATCTGCATTGAATACTTCTAGCCCTTTGAAACGCAGAGTTAAATGGACAATTTAATCAAAACAAATTGCTTCTGTATAGACTGCAGATAATAATTACACAGAGTGCATTATAATCATCTAAACTGGTATTTTATACACCACTTGAATGATGATCATAATCTGGTGAGATATATCAATCATATTATTCATAATCAACTGATTTTGATTAACCCCAAGCATCCATTAAATACTTGCTGCTAAAATGAATGACAGTAGATTGCCAAGTTAGCTTGCCAAACTCGAGCCCAATTACACATTAAAATGATATTAAATATTTCCCATGAACTGCTCAGGGTCTCTGATTATTCAATTGGGGAGCAAATCCAATCTTCAGGAAAGAAGCAAATGACAAAAAGGAATGCTTGGTTCCTGAAATAATACCATTATTTCTCAAGACTGGGAATCTTAGACATACCGCTGCTAAGATAAAGCTGATCATGGAAGGAGCTACCTGTTTCAGGATTAACCTGGGGACCAGTAGTTTCTTTCTTGGGGCCTGTGGCCCCAGCTATGTGTTGATGAAGCCTCCTCACCTACACTCTGTGATTATCCTTCTTTTTCTTTTATTCATCCACAGAATGAGGATGTTACTGACTAGGCCAGCATTTATTGTCCATCCCTAATTGCCCAGAGAGCAGTTAAGAGTCAACCATATTCCTGTGGGACTGGAGTCACATGTAGGCCAGACCATAATGGAAGACATTAGTGAACCAGATGTGGTTTTCTAGCAATCGACAATGGATCCCTGGTCACCATTACACTCTTACTTCCAGATTTTACTGAGTTCAAATTCCACCACCTGCCACAGCAGGACTTGAACCCAGGTCCCCAGAGCATTACCTGGGTCACTGGATTGACAGGCTACCGAGAATACCACTAGGCCATTGCCTCCCCCTCCTACAGTCAAACACCCCCACCGATTGAGAAGTTAAGATGACTGGTTTAGTTCAGTTGGCTAGAGTGATGCCAACAGTGTGGGTTCCATTCCTGCACTGGCTGAGGCTCCCAACCTCTCCCCTTGCCTGATGCACAACGACCTTAAGGTTAAATCACTACTGGTCGCTTCTCTAATGGGAAACCAGCCTTATGATATGGTAAGACTATATTTGTGAATTTATTTTTGTTTAATATAACCTGGAACGAGTGAATTGCCTTATGAGGAGTGGCTGGACAGGCTCTGCCTGTATCCTCCAGAATCAGAATCATTGAAACAGATAGATTCCTGAGGGGGCTTGACTGAGTGGATGGGGAAAGGATGTTCCTTCATCATTTAAAAATGATGGTTGCCTATCTAAGACAGAGAGAAGAAAACAAATGCTCAGAGGGTTGAGTGTCTTTGGAATTCCCTTCCTCAAAAGCGAGTGGTACACCATCATTAAAATATGTTTAAGGCAAAGGGAGCTAAACTCTTGATGACCAAGGGGGTGAAAGATTATTGGAGCATGCAGGAATGTTGAATTGGGATTGAAATTGGATCCGCCACGATCTTACTGAATAGTGAGACAGGCTCAAAGGGGCCGAGTGGCCTACTCCTGTTCCTATTTATCCATGTGCATCCCCCAAACTTCAGTGCCACACTGCAAACGCACAAGTAATACTCCCGCTGCTCACGCTCGATTCACAAAGCCTCCACTCCCAATGTGGGAAGGACAGGACACACTCTGTTTCACCACCAGTGCTGGGTAAGAGCCCCACCCTTAAAACAGCGTGACAGCATTGTAGGAGGAGGTGGGGGCGAGGGGGGGAGGAAACTGGTCTTCATTTCTATAAGTTAATTAACATGATATGAAGGTGGAGCAGGCTGGAGGGATGAACCGTCTCCCTTTCTAAGTTGCCCCCCTCCCCCTTCCCCCCCCCTCCAGCCCAAGTTAGTTGCAACAAGGTTAACTTAATAAAAACATCCCTTTCCTTGTGGATGTCTTTCTCTGGAACCAAATACATTTACATTTTTAAAAAGAAGCCAATTTTACCAGGTTTTCTTGAGTTAATGACAGAATGAGTTCATTAGTTAACAAATGTCAGAAGATATATTGTCACTTGCACATCCACTCAAAGCACTGAAGCACAATATATTGGAACATTATCAGAGGTAATCAGCCACTTTACTGAGGAGGTGACATTAGAGCAGGTGCTTTGTTAAAATGGTTGGTTTTAAGGACCATCTTAGAAGACAAGTGAGGTAGACAGCCAGTGGGTTCAAGTAAGGAACATGCAGAGTTGAGAGGCCAGGCAGCTGAATGCAAGGGCAGGCAGTTGTAATGCCACTGAGTCATGTCAATGATAATATCAATGATCTAACAAACTCAAACTCAAGCTGATGTTCTGACATGGTGGGTTTAAATCCCAAGACAGCAGATGGTGGAATTTAACATCGACCGCTGGTAAAAACATGTAACCACTATCAACTGTTGTGAACACCCATCTGGTTCATTCATCCCTTTCAAAGAGGGGAATCTACCATCCTTACCTGGTCTGGCCGACATGTGACTCCATGATGGGGCCATAAAAAATCATGGCCATACGAGCTGTCAGCACTGCAGGATCACCAAGGGTTGTAGGGAGACAGGGAGGAAGCATGTCAGGGAGGAAACTTATTACAGGACGAGAATGAGTTAGTTTCAGGAACCAGGGAGGGCTGCAGAATTGGAGAGGCTGTTAATGATTATCCAGCCAGACAGATTCAATGGGGTGAGAGCGGTGTCGGAAATTTCTTCCCACTTGGCTTCAGCTAACCTTGCAAGCTAAATTCAATCTGTATTACTGCGTGCAAACCAACATTGTGCTGCCCTAGCTTTGCAACTCAGTTTAGTTAGTTAAATTCCACCAACCGTTCAGCCCACACTGAGTGTTACTCCAACCTTGACTCTTACCAACGTGTGCTCTCAGGACATAGATAGAATGGACACATCACTGAATGTGCATTAAATGAAGCAACATCTTGCAATGTGAGGTAAATGCAAATTCAATCATTTCATCAGAAAGAAAACACAACAGTGGAATTATCAGGGGCTCTGTTGTCCAGACATCAATCACAATAATGGTTTGGCAGCATCTGAGATTCTCCCCTGTCCAACAGATCAATTTTCCACAATTAGTTAAATTGTTTGATTAAACCTTCGCTCATTTATAACAACAGTTTATGAACAATCATTTTCCTTTAGATTACAGGGAAAAAATGCAGCCCTTTGACAGTTTGATCTCAGTAATGAAACTAAACATCAGTATCACTCTCTTCAAATTGTTTGAAAACATCGATCGGGTTTTGGAGACAAAGGCTCATCAAATGCACTGTTGAGAACAATGGTGAAGCAGTTCTGTCTTTGGACTGTTAACCAGAATCGAGGACAAATGATCCTGTGACAGGAATTCAAACTTCACCACAGCAGATGGGAATTCAAATTTAAACAATTAAAGAAACTTGGCACGAAATAAACTCTAATAGTCACCATGAAATTATTAGATTGTCAGGAAAAGCCTGACTGGAACATGAATGTCCGTCAGGGAAGGAACTCTGCCATCTGCACCTGGTCTGGTCTTCATGTGACTCCAGACGCACAGCTTATAACTTTCCTCTGAAATGGTCTGACAAGCTACTGCGTTGTCTGCCCAAACATTTCAAAAGCAACTTTTATTTGTTTCCTTTCATTCATTCATGGGAAGTCAGTTTTATCGTCAAACTGAATAGCTTGCTAGGCTCTCAAGGAGGATAGTTAAGAGTCAATCCCAATGCTGTGAATCTGGAGTCACATGCAGGCCACACACAGAAAGGTCAGCAAACATCCTTCCTAAAGGTGAACCAGATGGGGTTTTTACAACAATTAACAGTGGCTATATAGTCACCACTAGATTAGACTTTAATTCCAGATTTCACCATCTGTCAGGGGGGATTCAAACTCAGGTGCTCAGAAAATAAGAACTTCAGGCAATTGATGAGTAGATCATAGAATCCATACAGTTCAGGTTGTAAGTTTGCTCACTGAGCTGGTGGGTTCGTTCTCAGACATTTCATCACCATGCTAGGTAGCATCATCAGTGAGCCCCCGGTGAAGCCCTGGTGTACTGTACCACTTTCTGTTTGTGTGTCTTGGTCTGTTAAGGTGGGTGATATCATTTCCAAATCTTTTTCTCAGCGGTTGGTAAATGGGGCCCAAATTGATGGGTTTATTGATGGAGTTCCGGTTTGAATGCCAGGCCTTTAGGAATTCCTGTTCTTCTTCATCTGCATGGACTCCACTTCAACTGGGACAACACATCCACCCCAGGATGGACTAATCAGAGACTCGCACGGGAGTTCCTAAAAGCTTGGCTTTCAAACCGGAACTCCATCAATAAACCCATCGATTTGGGCCCCATTTACCAACCGCTGAGAAAAAGATTTGGAAATGATATCACCCACCTTAACAGACCAAGACACAAACAGAAAGCAAGACATAGCACAACACTTCATGGAGGCTCACTGACTATGTTACCTAGCATGGTGACGAAACATCTGAGAACAAACCTTCCAGCTCAGCGAGCAAACCTACAACCTGAACCTCAACCTGAGTTATAAATCTTATCAAAAATCGCAAATCCCTACAATGTGAAAAGAAGCCATTCAACCGCTGAGTCTTCACCAACCCTCTAAAGAGCATCCCACCTAGACATCGACCGGACCTTCATATTTCCTATGGTTAGCCCACCCAACCTATACATCCCTGAACACTATAAGCAATTTAACACAGCCAATTCACCCGAACCTGCACATCTTTGGACTGTGGGAGGAAACTGGAACACACAGACGAAATCCCCGCAGGAAATAACCACGTAGCCCAGTGACAATAACTACTATGGCAACCTCATCTCAATGCTTAGTTGGAGGCAATTAATACGGGCTATCCCAGCAACACCCATGTCATGTGAATGAATACATTTTTATAAATTCTGACTTTAATAAGGCGGTCATAAGATTTGCTTTGCTTTGCTTCCATCTGCTTTCGTTACTTACACATCTGGTTCACTAATGTCCTTCAGGGAAGGAAACTGTCATCCTTATCTGGTCTGGCCTATACGTGACTCCTGACCCACAGCAATGTTGGTGACTCTTAACTGCCCTCTGGGTAATTAGGGATAGGCAATAAATGCTAGCCCAGTCAGCAATGCCCTCATGCATGAATAAACAAACAACAATCCACCCTTGTCAGGTGGAGTGAGGACATTTCAAGGAAAGTCTTTCAAACTGGTCCACTTTCTTGTTTTATTAACACATCACAGCTCATTCCACCAATAGCCTGAACATGAGCAAAAGGAAAGAGTAATTCAACAATAAAAGGAGGATTCACTGCATTTTTCAGGGTTAGCTCATCCAGCAATGATAGGACCAGCAGGAATACAGTGCTTTGCAGCATTAGTGTCCCCAGCAGCAAGTTTGGAAACACAAACAGAATTAAAACTCAGCTGCGAGAACAGAAGAACCATTCACTCTGCACCAGCTGAACTGGGATGCACTTCGAATACATTTTTAATGGCTGTAGCAATTTTATCAGCCGACTCCATCATTTCATTTAACTTTACAAATATTGGTCCCTCAGTGCTGATATCCTTTTGCCTTGCTATTTGCTTGCACCAAAATTGAAGTGACTCTCAGGAAACCTCTGGATCTCACAGCCACGAGTGGAATGAACGAGCAAGGAAATGGGAAGCTGGTGTGTGGCTGCCTGCAGAGCTCTCCTTCCTCTGGCTCATCTCCCTCTGACTCCATGTTAATTAAAGCCTCCTGTTTCAGTCTCCTGTTTGGTGACTGTTTGTGGGTCAGAGCTACTTCCAACAGGAATGCAGAACCTGAGGGGCAACGCTTTTCACACAGAGGGTGGTACACATATGGAATGAGCTGCCAATGGAAGTGGTTGAGGCGGGTCCATTAACATTTAAAAGGCATTTGGACAAATACGTGGATAGGAAAGGTTTAGAAGGGTATAGGCCAAGTGCAGGGAAATGTTGATGGACATTATGGTTGGCATGGACCAGTTTGGGCCAAAGGGCCTGTCTCTATGACAACCCTATCCCAGGCATTCCATATCAGCCATTTTGTTTCAAAACTTGGCAGCGACATAAGGATGTTATTTAAGGTGAAGCTTTGTGTCAGACTGCAGCCAAGAGAAAGGCAACCCAACAATGGATTCACGGTCATCAGCAGACTCTTAATTCCAGATTTGTTTTCTTTTTGAATTCACAACCCACCATCTGCCACAGATGGCAGAATTCAAACCTGGGTTGCTAGATTGCAATGGGATAAGGAACCTCTTACTCTGATATGTTCTGGTGGCGTGGTACATAATTCTTTGAGGTTTGTGTCACATACAGACAGAGTGGTTAAAAAGACATTTAGCACGCTTGCCATCATTGCTCAGTCCTTTGAGTATAGGAGTTGTGAAGTGATGTTGAGGTTGTACAGGACATTGGTGAGGCCTCTTCTGGAGCACTGTGTCCAGTTCTGGTTGCCCAATTACAGGAAGGATGTTATTAAGCTGGAGACGGTTCAGAAGAGATGTGCCAGGATGTTGCTGGGTGTGGAAGATTTGAGTTATAAAGAAAGGCTGGATAGGCTGGGACTTCTTTCACTGGAGCTTAGGAGGATGAGAGACGACCTGATGGAAGTTTATAAAATAACGAGGGGTACAGACAGAGTTAACGGTAGTTGCTTTTCCCAAGGGTGGGGGATTTCAAGACTACGGGGCATGGTTTTAAGGTGAGAGGAGAGAGATTTTAAAAAGGACATGATGGGGCAAATCATTTACATTGAGGGTGGTTCATGTGTGGAATGAACTTCCTGAGCAAGTGGTGGACGTGGGCGCAATTGCAATATTTACAAGATATTTAGATAAGTTCATGAATAGCAAGGGTTTGGAGGGATATGGGTCAGGAGCAGGCAGATGGGACTAGTTTAGTTTGGGATTATGTCCAACATGGACCAAAGGGTCTGTTTCTGTGTTGTATGACTATGATTGAAGGACAAATGATGCTGTGGAATACTTAATACATACTGCACAAAAGACAGATGACAGCTTGGCTTCAACCTTCTTCTGACATCTTGCAAACATGTTGAGGCAAATAACTCAGCAACCTGTCTGAAGTAACTGCCAGCTGAGGAAATAGATATTGGTAAGGACACCAGCGAGCACTCGACTGTTTATCTTTAGAGCAGAGCTGTGGAATCCATTATATTCACCCTAACACGAGGCAGGGTCTCGCTGAGCCTATCTAAAGCTGAAACCAACACAAGTAATGCTTCAAAGTCCGTATGACTCTTCTTCAGAAATTCTGTTTATCTCTCTCTCCCACAAATGCAGCCAGACCTGCTGAGTTTATCCAACATTCTCCGTGCTCATTTCAAGTTTCCAGCATCTGCAAGATTTTGGCCTTTAACTAGAAACAGTTAACACCCTGCCCAAAAATGGTACAAACAGTGTTGGAGAAACTCAGCTGGTCTGGCTGCATCTATGGACAGAGGGGGAGAGAGAGAGACAGAGAGAGAGATAAACAGAATTTCTGAAGAAGAGTTATACAGGACTGGAAATATTAGCTCTGTTTCTCACTGCACAGATGGTTACATACACAGAATGTCACATATTTCTGAATCTCACTATTAAATCTCACATCTTCCCGTGTTAAGGAGAATCAACCCAGTTTCATTGTTCTGCAATTGGCTCAGAGTCTGAGTCTGCTCCAACCATACCATGAGCTATTGAGCACGGGGTTGGCACATCGTGAACCCATGACCTTGCTGAACACTCTGTAACCTCGAATATCTTTAACCTCGAATGACTCTCTGGATGAACATGCGTGGCTCACCAACATCTTGAACAAGCAACATTAAAGATGCTTGGCAGCCCTAATTAAACACAAGGTCTGGTGTTTCACTTGCACGTGCTCCAATAAGGGAGTTTATTACAGAATAAGTCCACTCATGCAATGACAAAACACTGCACTGAGGTGGCAAGATTGTTTGGTGCTTTCATTTGACCGAAGGTCAGAGCTGAGATCAGGTGAGGCTGCAGGTGGTGGTCGGATCACCCAGATCATCTCTCTGTTGGAAAGGAACACTGACGACCTCATTTCAACAGAAGAGCTACCTGTCACCTGAAGCTACACACTCAGGGGATGTCAATGTTTATCCCTTTATTTGACCAAATGGCAGGAGTTCAAAACGACAAACCCCTGGAGGGCTCTTCAAGTTAGACAGAGTGATTAGGTCTCTCAAACAACTGAGGACTAATAATAAAAATATAAGCAGCTGGCTATTGATCCATTGACTGGCTCATTAGTGTCTCCTTATACCACGTGTCAATCTCCTGACTTGCACCATGTGGGGAAACAGACAAAGTAGGGTTAGATCTGAGGGCTATGAGGACTGAGGCATCAAAGTGTACCTGCTATCATGCACTAAGGATATGACTAACTTTGACTGCTGTTATGAAACAAGTTACAATCAATCAACTGCTCATTATACATCTCTCCCTAATTTTAGAGTCATTCAGTTTGGAAATTGACTCTTTGGTCCAACCAGTTCATGCTAAACATAATTCCAAACCAAACTAGTCCCACCCGCTGGTGCTTGGCCCAAACATCCCACCAAACATTTCTTATTCATGTAGTTCTCAAAGTAACTTTTACATGCTGTAATTGTACTCACATCCACACTTCCTCTGACAGTTCATTCCACACATGAGCCACTTATGTTAAAAAAATTGACCCTCATGTTTTTTTTTATATAATCTATCTCCTCTCACCTTAAAAATATGCCTCCTAGTCTTCAAATACCCCACTCCAGGTAAATTTCCTCTGAACGTTCTCCAGCTTAATAATATCCTTCCTCAACAGAAATGGACACCATACTCCAGAACAGGCCTCAGTAATGTCCTGCACAATCTCAGCGTAATGTCCCAACTCCTATACTCAAAGGCACACTTATTTAAATTTATATTTACTTAAGTCACTTAAATATTGCTTACAGTAGTCTAGAAATTAAAGTTTTGTTGTCTCGGGCTCAGCAGAACTAGGATATGAGAAATAGACTATGCAAGACCAAAAAGTGTGGCACAGAAAAGTACAGCAGGTCAGGCAGCATCCGAGGAACAGGAGAGTCAACACTTCCTCAGATGCTGCCTGACCTGCTGTGCTTTTCTGGCACCCTACTTTTTGACTCTGATCTCCAGCAAATGCAGTCCTCACTTTCTCCGAGACTATTATTAGCCCTCAGTTGTTTGAGAGACCTAATCACTCTGTCTAACTTGAAGAGCCCTCCAGGGGTTTGTCGTTTTGAACTCCTGCCATTTGGTCCAATAAAGGGATAAAAATTGAATGACTCTAAAATTAGGGAGAGATGTATAATGGGCAGTTGATTGATTGTAACTTGTTTCCAGCTTACGCTGGAAAGCAGGTAAAGACCATCAACTGGGCTCACAGTATGGGGCATTTGCCAATGCTGCAAGCTACATCCATAATTACTCAGAATCTGTTTTACAGGAGCAATACAAATTTGTATATGTGTATTACACCATTTTTTCAAGAAAAATTTAATGGAGACAGCCAAACACATCTCATGGCAATCCCCTGACCAATCAGAATCTACCTGGCTTGTCTAAGGTTTAAGATTGACAGTTAACTGTACTTGTTGCACCTGCAATCAGCACCCTCTTCTCATTCTGTATAAAATGGTGTTTCTTTTCTCAAGCTTGCCCCTTGTGTCCTAGTTCTGATGAATGCAAGATTAAAAGCTTCAATCCATAGTTTCCTTTTGACAATTCTTAAGTTCTATGCTGCTAAGCATTCACCCAATACTGCTACAATCCAGCTGGTGTTATTACTAGACACATCAGATCCCAGAATGAAACCTGGCTTGATAGATCATGTTTTATTTCTTAACTTAAAGTGGCAATCTCTCACTGAAACACAAGCACACAAAGCTGCAAATTTGCTTTTAACAACAAAAACAAAGTTTATTACTCAAATTCCGAAAGGAGCCATTTGGAAAGCTCTTCACTTTAGTTTGCATAAGCCCTGGTTGTAGTTAGATGTAAAGGCATAGTTTCTCCTGAAATAAGGAGAAAATTTAAAACCAGTGGGAAACAGTTTACCTCAGGGCAAGGATTTTGTTTTGAAGTTCCAGATCAGAAGTGTTTGGTTAGAATTCTGCAGGAATTATTTGAGGCAGAGAAAATTTCACTCTAAGTTCAGTTGTGTGACTAATCAAGTAAAAGGCTACAAAACTCTCAATAATGCAAATTAAAAGAAGCAGTAAAATCAGACTCAGAAATGGGAAAGAGAAGGGCAGCTTCTGGTGTTTCAGCGTAATGAAATGAAGGTGTTGGCAAAGATGAAATTGTACTTTACCGTCATTTCAAAATATTTTAAATTGCGTTGCACTGAAGTAGATTGGTTCATTCCATTTTTTTCTACTCCTTCTGGGTAATAAATTTTTGTTCTTTTGTTAAAACAAAATCTGTACCCTTGATGTTTGTGTTTCAGTGAAAAA
The DNA here is from genome assembly GCF_047496795.1 of Chiloscyllium punctatum. Taxonomy (NCBI): domain Eukaryota; kingdom Metazoa; phylum Chordata; class Chondrichthyes; order Orectolobiformes; family Hemiscylliidae; genus Chiloscyllium; species Chiloscyllium punctatum. The sequence goes on from NC_092751.1 coordinate 104,491,193, forward strand.
CCACATTGTGAGAGATATAAACAAAACAAACTGTAATCCATGATGCCAGCTTTCCGTCTGGGATCGGACTTGTGGATTTCAGCCTGGATTGCAACAGTGGAAACATCAATTCCAAAACACAGCCTATATTAAGGCCGGCAACATATTACATTCAAACCTTCCTAACCTGATCGTGCTGCCTGTGAGCTAAAGCTTTAAGGAGTCTGAACTTTATAATCATGCATTTCAACTAGTTTTTGCATAATTTGCTGACTATTCTGGATACAGAATTAATCATAGAGTCATCGAGGTCTACACCACAGAAGGAGGCCCTTTGGCCCATTGTGTCTGTGCTAGTCGAAAACAACCACTTAATGATGCAAATCCCATTTTCCAGCACTTGGCCTATAGCCTTGTGTGTTTTGGCATTGCAAGGGCACACCTCAATACTTCTTCAATGTGCTGACGGTTTCTGCCTCTCCCACCCTTACAGGCAGTGAGTTCCAGGCTCCCACCCTCTGGGGGAAAATGTTTTCCTCACATCTCTACTAAACCTATGGTGGAAAGTCCATTTACTCTTTCTTCACACAAGGGAACTATTTTGGTTAAAAAAAAAGCATGCTTTGTATCAGTTTAACTGTGAGAATAATTCAGGAAAAAAAAGCCCCCCCATTTATCTCTCCATCTTGGAGGCTCCCTGCCTCTATTCCTGATGAAGGGCTTTTGCCCGAAACATCGATTTTCCTGCTCCTCGGATGCTGCCTGACCTGCTGTGCTTTTCTAGCAGCACTCTGATCTGAACTCTGGTTTCCAGCATCTGCAGTCCTCACTTTTGCCTATTACTTTTATTGTACCATGAGAGAGAACAGAGAGGGAATGTGCACACAAACCTAGCAATGGATCCATTTTGATGGCAACAATTTTAACAGCAGATTGCATTATTGCCACATTGTGCTGTAATTCACATCAGTACTTCATGACAATGGTAAGTTCTTGATCTTGCTGCCCATGGTTATCTGTAAGTGGATATTGGGTTTTAGAGTCATCATGCTGTACAACATGGAAACAGACCCTTCCATCCAACTCGTCCATTCTGATCGGATATCCTAAATTAATCTAGTCCCATTTGCCAGCATTTGGCCCATACCCCTCTTAAACCCTTCCTATTCATTCAGATACATTTAAAATGATGTAATTGTACCAGCCTCCACCACATCCTCTGGCAGCTCATTCCATACACGTACCACCCTCTGTGTGAAAAAGTTGCCCCTTAGGTCTCTTTTATATCTTTCCCTTCTCACCCTAAACCTATGCCCTCTTGTTCTGGACTCCCCGACCCCAGGGAAAAGACCTTGACTATTTACCCTATTCATTCATGATTTTATAAACCTCTGGAAACCTCAGCCAAAAAATATTGGCAGATACACTCAATCCAACCTGAACAAATCCGCAGGAAATATTAAAGGATAATCTCAGTTGCCCCATGTATTCCCATGCCTGCTATCCAGCAAAACAACGGAGTTCTGAAGAAATAACATCACCCAGAGAGTGCTTCGAGTGTGGGATTTGATGCCTCAAAGAGTTGTTGTTGTAATTGGCATTGATGAGTTGAAAGGGAAACTCGAGAGATACATGACGAAGAAATGCAAGGATATATTGGTAATGTGAGCTGAACAGGGTGGGCGTGAGCTCTATTGTAGAACTGGAATCAGTAATAATTAACATGAAGCTATGGGATGCCTGTAAAAAAACCATGAAAAGCATCTGTATGCCCTTCAGGGAAGGAAATCCACCAACTTTACTTGGTCTAGCCAATGTGTGAGACCAGGCTAACAGCACTCTGGCTGACTCTTCACTACCATCTGAAATGGTGCCTCAACCCAATTATCATTGTGTCCTTCTTGGGGGTAGTTTGGATGGTCAATAAACAACATGATGAAAACATAAAGTCGGGTCAAATGGCTTGTTTCTCAGCTTTGACCACCTTTGGGTTGACTTCAATGCTCTTTAATCTTGTCACTCCTCTCACCAGCACAGCCATCTCCCCCTGACTGGCCAGTGCCCATTTTTCACACACAGAAATAACGAGCTAAAACAAAAATGTCTGGCATTTATTGCGCAGAACAGACAGATGGTCAGAGAGCAACTGCCGAGTGTGGTGACTCAGCGATGTACTGGCCCCACACCAAACTGGAACTGCAAACTGGTGCATGACTTCACCTCCACCATCTGCTCTTCCACAAAAAGCAACTGGAAACAGAAACCAAAACAAACTCAATAGTCCATTTGATACAGTTCTGAAACCCACAGCCTAATGCTTGTCAGTGGAATCACCACTACACCACCCCCGATGGGCTAGTTACATGGATTGGTAGAGGTTGAATTGTCAGAAGCAAGTGTTCATGAAAGGGAAAAAGGCTGATGGGCTCACTAAATTGCTTCCTTCCAGTAATTTAGTTGATCCAGCCTATCATTAAAACAGATAATCTGACAATGTACCACACTGCTATGTGTGGGAGGTTGCTGTGTACAAATTAGCTGCTGCATTTCCTATACGACTCCTCTCTAGAAAGTATTCAATTGGCCACAAAGTGCTTTGGGACTTTCAGAGGTCATGAAAAGTTCAAAATGAATGCCCATGTTTTGTAACCTGAACAGTCAAAACCTTAGTCCCCCTTCTTCACAGGAATGGGGCAGTGTTGTTATGGACCAGGCCAGACTCCCTCAAAATATTTCAAATAAAAGGTAGTCCAACCCTAACTTTACTGGTTTTCCAAGCAGGTGTGAGAAGTGGATATTCCAGGAGTGATGCAGCACTTAGTTTTAAAACAATTTATTTGCAAGATTACCGAATGAAACACAAACAAAAGCGAACAGTATATGGAATAACAACATCTCTAAAGACCCAACAGATTATTCCAACTTAATGATGCTGTTCCAAATTCCTGCAACAATCCCCACAAACACCCCATGGCAAAAAAGGTAAAATCAAACCCAGGGTCTTACATGAGAGAGAGAGAGAGGGAGATGACACAGAGATTCAGCATAGAGCACCCTCCTCTATGGAGCTGTTTCATTGACCAGCAGCCTCCAAACTGACTGACTGCTTACTCTGAACAGCCAGACTGCTAAAACCCAAAACAAACCAGAGAAAAGCTGAGCTGAGAGAACTGGCCACTCCCCTTTCATTGCACAAGTGTTTTTTTTTAAAACTTAAAGCTTCTTCAAGTAGATCAAGCTTGACAATCAGGAACCTGTGTTTTGTAAGACATTTTTGAAAGAAACCAAAGACAACACAACCTTGTTAAAGAAGCATCATCATCACCACACTGTTGTTCTATGAATCGTGCTGCAAGATATGCCCCTCTGCTGATAGCTGCCCATGGTCTGTATTTCAACAGAATGCTCATACATTTGAAACGGTGGATGAGGTTAGCATTGCTAACATTCTTAAAACATTTGCCCATGGGATGTAGACATCACTGGCAGGGCCAGCATTTATTACCCATTCTTCATCTTCATGGTTAAGAGTCAACCACATTGCGGAGACTCTATAGTCATATGTCAGCCAGACTAGGAAAGGTGTGGCAGATTTCCTTCCTGAAAGCACATCAGAGAACCAAATGTGTTTTACAATAAACAACGCAATACCACTGTTAGACAAGCTTTTTCAATTCAGATTTCTTCTGAATTCAAATTTGAACCATCTGCCATCGTGGGATTCCAATCCACACCCCCACTGGGGTTTCCGACTATGAGCCGAGTGACATTACCACAATGCCACTTCCTCCACACTCTAGGCAGACGTATGGCTGGGAGTGCTTTATTGCAAACCCTCCTCCCCGAACCTCCCAGCTCCACCAGCCTCAGGTCTCTATCTCCAAATCTTATTATAACTCCCTTACATTTTTGGAGGAGAGAAGAGACAGGGAGAGAGAGTTGATGGTAATTCATGTCGATTTTTAAAAGCATTCAAATCAGGGTAAACTAATAGATGAACATAATGCAAAGTTAAGAAACTGCTGAATCAAGGGAAAAAAATGACAGAACAGTGTGTTCACTTGCTTTGAGACTGTATTGTGGAAATATAGGGCAACTATTCCAAGTCAGTATTTAACAGGCATGCAACAAATTCTAGGAGATTAGATTAGATTAGATTCCCTACAGTATGGAAACAGGCCCTTCGGCCCAACAAGTCCACACCAATCTTCCCCCTCTGACTAATGCACAATTTAGCATGGTCAATTCACCTGACCTGCACATCTTTGGACTGTGGGAGGAAACCGGAGCACCCGGAGGAAACCCAGACACGGGGAGAATGTGCAAACTCCACACAGACAGTCACCTGAGGCTGGAATCAAACTCAGGTCCCTGGCGCTGTGAGATGATGAAAACATAGATTCTGCAAATAGTTGGCAAGTACAGATCATATCAAGAGGCTGTCAACATAAGACAGTCATCAAGAAATCCAATACAACATTCAAAGAATCTTCTTGACTCAGAGAGTGGTGAGAATGTGGAAGTTACTATCATAAGTAATGGCTGAAGTGAAAAAGTATAGACATACCTCAGAGGAAACTAGACAAAGTGTATGACAGAGAGCCGAACGGAAAGCTAAGGCGATGGATTCATAAAAGGGAAGTGGGAGAATGCTTGAGTGGAGCAGACACACTGACATGAACCAGTGGGATTGGCTGGTCTGTTTCTGCCCCATTTATCTGATGTAATACTAAACAATCAAGAAAACCACATGGAATCATAGAAAATTGGAGCAGAGGTAGGCCATTCAGCCCTTCGAGTCTGCTTTGCCATTTCATATGACCACCAACTCAATAGTCTATTCCTGCTTCATCCCCATATCCTTTGATCCTTTTAGCCCGAAGTGCTATAACCAAACTCTTTCGTGAAATCGGACAGTGTTTTGTGGTAGTGAATTCCACAGGCTCATCATTCTTTAAGTGAAGATATTTCTCCTCATTTCAGTCCTAAATAGTTTATCCAGTGTCCTTAGATTGTGATCTCTGGTTCTGGACTCTCTCATCGCTGGGAACATAAAATAAATTATTTTCTAATTGATCTTCAGAGCCTTGTTAGTTTTTCTGCATTGTTGTTTGGGGTTTCTCGTGCCTAGCTGACTAACGTCCAATTGATTGGAGGGTCCAGAACACCTCCAGCTTATTTGCTTATCAGAAGCAGGTGAGACCATCATTACAGCACTGAAATTGGGACCTTGTCCAGTCATCAGGACCCAAAGATTATTTTGGTCAAAATGGTCAAAGTTAGCAGCAGCATTGGCAGGATCTGGGCTAATTATACATCTGACAGACAGAAAAAGGAACAGTATTGGTGCCGTTAAGTGTTTATACAGGCAGTCCTCAGGTTGCAAACTGTTTCTGTTCGAAGCTGTCACAAGTCAATTTGTATTCAAGTTGAAACGCAATTTAGGAGAATACAAAGTAGCCGTGTGTAAATATGAGGAAACGGACTACTGTGGATCTTTAAGTTACACCCCTTTATGGGATCGCGTTCATAAGTGTTAGTGTTCATAAGTCAGACATTTGTAAATTGGGGACCCCATGTAACATAACATGCAAAAGGAACTTTTAATTGTCGCAGTCTTTTCCCCCCTGCTGTCAATTCAATGAAAGTTATTCCCCTTATCAAAATGATCGAGATGTAATAATCAATTTCACAATCATAGAGAACAGTAGCAGAGTGAGGTCAATGTGATCACATTACAATGCAATTACTAACCATTTATCAGGGAGTGCGTTATAGATGCATGGCTGTGAGCTTTCGATTTGATCTTTAAAGTGCATATAAAACTTCTAATCACAGGAGTATAGTAGTGAAGTGATATCAGGAAGATTTTAACTCCATTGAGGAAACAGTGCTATCCTTGGAGAGGTGGTGGCTGAGTGATACTGTGATGGGATTAGAAATCCAGAACATCCAGGTTAATACTTTGGAAACATAGGTTCGAATTTCACCACAGCAGATGATAGAATTTGTATTCAATAAAAATCTGGAGTTAGATACTACCCTAACAGCGATCATGTAACTATTGGGTTGATTGCTGTAAAAACCCATTTAGCCCTTTGGGGCAGGAAATTGGCCATCCTTACCAGGTCTGGCTTAACTTTGACTCCAGACCCACAGCAATGTCGATCCAGTATACTGGCCACTGCAATGAACAACAAGCAACTGGAAGCAGTGGGAATGAAATCAAATAAATTCCAAAAGACACTGTACAGCAGTGATTCATAGGAGGCTCCACAGCCCTGAGGATGTCAGCAAGAAAGGTCGCCTGCAAATCAACGCCCCACCTCGTCAAACATACCCACAACCAGCACCTGATCTACAAACCTTTTTGTAAACCTTCCACAGCAATGTGCCGAGGTTAAATGTCCTCTGAAATGTCTCTTAGCCAACACACAAAATTCCAACTTCCTCAATGAAGTGAGATGTTTTCATTGCTGAGGTTAGCTTAGTCTAAAACCTAAATCTAAACTGATTGTTTATAACAGAAGAAACCTCTCTTTATTTATGTGGAGCATTACTTAAAATCTATTGATTTCCCTCGTTGGCAACTAGGTCAGTCACTGGAAACCAGGAGTTTTATGATAAATCCCTTTTTAAAGAAACATAGTTCTTTGCAAAATCAAGATAAAATATAAGGGTTTTCTCTCCACATGTACAGGGGCAATTGTGTTGATAATTCCAGATCTTGGTCCAGAGTGGGCCAAGGGTTAACCAGAGGGTGATTGCTCTCTGGCTGGACTGGTGATGAGTACAATCCCATTGTTGTGTGAAGAAACTTGAAATTTTCCCATGAGAGACAGAAGTTCCCTTAAAGGTTCCATGAGCAGCTCTCAGTAAATCATGCACTTAGCAGCTCGGACTAATGTAGAGCTCTAATGTCTCTGCAAGAGCAACATTTAGCAAAAGCAGCTGGAAGTCAGTCTTAGTCCAACCTCGCATTTCTGGACAATATTTAGTTGCAGTCAGAACTGGTGGTGATACAACCCTACTTTCACCCCCTCTGCGCACCATCCACCCCCAGGGATCCACTCAGCCTTGTATCTCCTGACTAGATTTTGTTTTGTCACTGAGTAACTTGAGAAGGGAGCATGGAACTGCAGTGACATTTTGAAAACATAATATGCCACAGAACAGAATGCCTGAAGGCTGACTGAACATAATTAAGTAATGCTTCATTACCCATGCTAGGCTGCAAACCTAACCCATTGCACATTCACAGACATGGGTCCAACAAGTGGGAGTCGAAGAGAACTAAACAAAATGTTTGTCAACAACAACTTGAACCTGCATAGCACCTTTAAGATCATATAGTGTCACGAATGGTTTCACAGGAATGGCACTGTCAAACATTGATATTTAACATTCAAAGCAGGTGACACAAGAACAGGTAGTTCTGGAATCCTAGCACTGCTGCCTCACAGCGCCAGGGCCCCAGGTTCAATTCCAGCCTCAGGCAACTGTTTGTGTGGAGTTTACACGTTCTCCCTGTGGTCTGTGTGGATTTCCTCCGGGTGCTCCAGTTTCCTCCCACTGTGGTTGTATTACCTTGCTCCATAGTGTCCAGGGATGTGTGGGCCAGCCTTGGGAAACCCAGGGTTATGGGGAGAGGACATGGGGTGGGTCTGGGTGGTTTGCTCTTCAGAGGGTTGGTGTGGACTCAATGGGCTGAATGGCTTGCTTCCCCACTGTAGGGATTCTATGAATAGAATAACAATTTACTGTCACTTGTATTTGTGAAAAATATAGCGAGATGTTATGACTCACCACAATTAGGTACGATTTTAATTACATAAATTATAAAAAGAAATAATTGAGACAAAGTTAGAACAAAGTTCACCTTTTGATCCCACCAAGGTTTCTGGGTTTATGGAGTGACTATGGAACACTGCCACTGAAGCTGCTCCTGAGGGGGCCACCGCTGAAGCCGACATAGCAGGGAGGGACAGACTGGACCCACCAAGTCTCCGATACTGAAGCTGCTGCCCAAGCCATTGCTGGTGCATTCAGTGGTTTAGGAAGGCAGCTCAGCACCACTTTCTCCAGGGTAACTAAGGACGGGTAATAAATGTTGGCCCAATCAGAAATTCCCATATCCCACTATGGCATTAGAAAAAAAGGTTGATCCCAAAACCAGCTTTTACACCACGTCTCAGAGAAGGGAGAAGGAACAAACTGCAAAACGTAGGCCCTGATTGGCTGAAGGCACGGCCATCAATCCCAGGGCAATGAAGACTGGGTTTAAGGGCCAGAACTGTGGAGGGCCAAAGTTCAGACAGGGTTTGAAGATTTCAGGAACTTATGGTCAGAGACAGCTGAGGTGATGGAGGGACTCAGACACGAGGATTAGAAATTTTCAAATTGGGAGCTTGCCGGATCAGGAATCAACATGGGTCAGCAAGCACAAGGGTGACAAGTAAATGGGATTTAGTGCAAATTGGGGTTTGCAAGGCAAAGATTTGGAAGTGCTGAAGTTAATGGAGATGAGCCTGAACTTTTTAAGCTCGTGCTCTTTTCTCCTCCTGCAATGAAGAGGATGCTATCCCTGATGAAGAGGATGCAATGGGTGCAATGGAAGCAGAATGATACTTTCCTTACAACTTGTAAAACCTCAGCAACCTAAAAGGTTAACTGTATTTCTCTTTTCAAAAAGGCTGAAAGCCTTGCTGAATATTGCCTGCATTTCCTCAATCATTCTTTCACATTTTCCCAACTACAAAGCCCAGCTTAGAAAAAAACATAATACTTTATTAAGGAGGAAGAGGCAGATGAATGCGCAGTTGAAAGTTTGATGCAGGAAGGAGCATTTTAGATTCCTGGGACAATGGAATTGGCTCTCAGGAAGATAATAGACAGACAATCCCATCGGATTGAGTGGCAGGTGTTTTGCTAGTGCTTGTGGGAGGGTTTTTAACTAATTTGGCAGGGAGTATGGGAAGCGAGAGAGAATGTTGGAGGGCAATATCAGAATGCACAAAATATTTGGAAACAAAAAGCACCAGTAAAAGAGGATAGATAAAGTTGCAATGAGAGAGAAAGTAATGAAGTCTAAATCAAGGTTTATTGCACATGTATGTGAACACACAGAGTATAATAAATAAGCCTGGGGAGTTATAGGCATAAATTGCCATGTGGAAATACAATGCTGAGAGGTTTTAACAGAGGCCTGACTCAAGGAAGAGCAAGACTGGATGTTAAATATTCCCAGGACCAAAGTTTTCAGAAAAGAAAGGAATAGAAGGAAAGGAAGAAGGTGGCAGGTTAAGGTCAGCAGTACAGAGTGGGAGAAAGATGAGGTTTCAATGGGTTGAAAGACTGACTGAAGTTACAGAACAAAAAGGATGAATTTTCCTCCTTCGTGGAGTCTATGTAACACCAGTTGGAAGGATGCAGGGGTACACAAATCTGTAGGGAAACTACAGAGCCAACATTACAAAGAGGCTATAATTGAGGACTTTAACTACTTGAATATAGATTATGAGAATGGCAACATAATGTGTGGAGAGAGGCAAACGTTCCCAGATGAGTTCAGCTTTTTAATCCATTTCATTACAAATTTGGATTTTCACTTCACTGTGAAACAGAGACCTGACAATTTAGAAAGTCATTGCTTTAACTCCCAATAAAACTCAATGGAACAGGTTATGGGGAAGGAAGCACCATCAGCAACTATTTCATTAGAAATTAGAACTAACAGTACTACTGGTACACCAGGAGGCCATTACAGGCAGCTTGTGTGAAAAGAAAACTGTTTAAATGACTTAAAGTTTAATGTGTCCATGGAGATGCATAAATATTTCATTACATGTTATTTCACAGTTGTAATAAATTTGCTCGTCTTTTGTGGCCATAAGCACAAGTGATAGAATACCCTTATCTTAAAGGGTATGCAATTTAAAGAAAACATTGCTATTAGCTGAGAGAGGATTGCTTGCCAGCAAGAGGACTTTGCTCATACACAGTGGAATCAGCTCCTTAACATTGACATGAACCCAAATGCAGTTCAACCCTTCAACTAAGGACTGTGTTCAAAAACTCAACAGTCCCTCATTCCTGCACTAGACATTCAGCCTGGATTACATGGTCAAGTACTACATAGGGACTTAAACCCATTTACTACAGCATTTCTGTTTCAGTTCAATAGAAATTACAGCTTTCTTGGGCCAGTGCAGCCTGTGTTCCTCACACCTGGTTTCCTTCCAAAGTTTAGCAATGCTCCCAATGTTGGTGAGTGGGTAAATTTTATCATTAAAGTCACTATTTGGTTTCTTGTAGTATAGCTGTTTTGTATGCTTTGATCAACTACACCCACTTAGATGTAGAGAAAATGTTTCTTCATGTGGGGAATCTGGATGAAGGGGGTCATAGTTTTAGGGTAAGGGGCAGCAAATTTAAAACAGGGATGAGGTGAAAATTACTTTTCTCTGCAAGGGTTGTGATTCTGTGGAATTCACTCTCCCAAAGTGTGATTGATGCTGGGATATTAAGTAAATTTAAGGAGGAGATAGACAGATTTTTATTGAGTAATGGGCTGAGGGGATATGGAGAGTGGGCCGGAATTTGGAGTTGAGGTTGAGATGAGATCAGCCATGATTGTACTGAATAGTACAGCAGGCTCAAGGGGCTGAATGGCCTGCTCCTGTTCCTAATTCTTATGTTCTTCTCAAATGAGATAAACCCTGTTAGCTGCGAACTTTGCTCAGTGTAAGATATCACAGCATTCTCAATAACAAGGAGCATGGACTTTATAAACAGCAGAGTAAGATATTTGAGTGCACATTCCTGATGAAGGGTTTATGCCAGAAACATCACCTCTCCTGTTCCTTGGATGCTGCCTTACTGGCTGTGCTTTTCCACTCTTGCACTTCTTGACTCTGACTCTCCTTCTCCTATTTGGGTGAAGATCCAGATAGGAGCACAATTTCATACAATTAGTTCCAAATTACAAACATCAATTCCCCATCTTTTATTAGCTCTGTGTATGCTTTAAAACCAATAAAACCTTTGCGCCCTGAGCTACAGTTCTCGGTCCAGGTCAGAAATGAAGCAATGATTGCTTAAAATATATCAACTTTGGTGCAGTCAGTAAATTTAAAAGGGGAATTGGACACTTGAATGTTGGTGATGCTGAAATCTACATTTTAAAATTAAACAGAAATATTGAACCATGTAAAACACAATGTACCCAAAACTCTGTTGATCCTATCCCCAACTTGCATGGGTTGTGCAGACTAACCTACTCGCTCTCCTGCGCTCACTGAAATACATGGCACCTGGTGCAGCACTGCCTCGATTTTAAACTAATTGTGCCTGCTTTCAAAACCTTCCAGGCCTTGCCCCTCCCTATCTCTAAAACCCCTGGGATCTCAGCCAAACCTGGGCTCTATACAATTCATATGTTTCACTGTTAGTGGGCATGCCTTCAGCTAAGTCCTAAACCTCTGGAATTCCTTCCCTTTACCTCCCACTCCTCTTCCCTGCTATCTCTCCCCCCTCTTTTCAGATGTTCCTTGAAATGTAGCCGTGGTGCCTATGAAGGACTCTCCTTTCCAACCTCTCCCCTCACCTGATCCTCAGGATACACCATCACCAGTTGTCTATCTCTCTTTCTCTCTGATTCATGAGAGTGTACCCCGAAGGTCCTGTGGGACTACGACAGCTTCACCTGTTACAACATGTTTTCCATTTTTTGGGGGGCACTTGTCATCTCCTTACATAGTATTTCTGTGACGGTCCCTGGGACGCTTTGCTACATTAAAAGATGTTATTAGGATGCAAGTTGTTATTGCTATTGAAGAATTTCTTGAAGACTTCAGTGTTAAACTCTGTGAGAATCAGACTCTGGGTCGTTGGGTTAAAATCTAGAAATTCCTTCCCAAATGGCATTGTGGGTAAACCTACAGTACACGGACCACAGCGGTTCAAGAAGGAAGCTCACCATCACCTTTCTCTGAGGCAACTAGGGAGGGGGCAATAAATGCTGTCCAGCCAGTGACACCCTCATCCCCAGAGTGGTTAAAAAAAACTGCCATGTGAAATAACTCCACAGAGACTGGTATCCCGTCACCAAATCACCCTTTATTTACATGTGCATAACACAACACACTGACCTAGCTCCCTCAGCACCAACTCCCAGAGAGAGCAGAACCCCTAACACTCCTGTTTATTTTTTCCTTTTTTTTTCCTTTTTTTTCTTTTTTTTTAGGAAAACATCCGAGTAGCCAGTGACAAGCACTGCCCTTCACATCAAAGGGCAATGCTGTGTGGACAAACAGTGAAGGGGAGGGCAGGGATTAAATCAAAATACAGTTTGAGGGGGAAAATAATACACTCCACTCCCTGCGGCGCCCACCTCTCTGAAAATCACGACGATATTGGTGGACACCGTGTGTTCCTTCTCCAGGGACACCGGGGCTCTGTGCAGCTGATTTTTTTTTTCTTTTTTTTTACCCCCCACACTACCACCTAACTGCGGTAGTGCTTATTTTTTCCCCAGCACCCATGGTGTGTGTGTGCAGGTGTGAGACAGTGAAAGACACAAAGTGCACGAATCTTTTTTCAATTTAACACTCCTGTTTATATCTGTCAGCCAGGGCTTCCTGATTGGACTAGGTTAACAGCCCCAGTCAGGGAACTCCTATTCTATGAGTTCCATCTGCCTGATATTGTTCTGATCACTACACCATGCCTAACCAAGCCTTTGGGAGACAGACTGCTACTTTAAAATCTTGAAGAATATAAGAGATTGGACAAACTTATTCGTTTTAACTTATTAAACTACAATAAGTTCTGCAGTGAGACAAATGTTTCACAAAAATAATGACAAACAAATGGACACAATAGCCAGTTGATGCTGACATCTTAGTCTTACCCTCTGACTGTCAAACCAAGCCTCAGTTTGTCAGTACAGCGCAAGAGCGACAGCCAATGGGCATTGAACTTTTCTGATAATGATCTTCATTTTGCAGATGCGCAAACAGGATACAGAATGCAGCACGCAATCTGTCACTCCAGCGAAAGCAGATAGATGCCTGCCTTGGATTACACTGACCATATTCTGTCCATGTAAACACCTGCTCTCCGTATCAATTTCCTTCATGCTTTGTTGTAATGAGCAACAGATGGCTATTGCACAAAGTGCCATCAAAAGCCCTTTGAAAAGATCTGTTCTATAAATTATTCCAATCTAATCTTTTGTATCTGTAATTCCTTCGGTGAGTGTATTGCAATGATGGAGGAGTGTGGGACCAGTGTGCGTCTTTTTTGCACCTTATATCTTCCAGGTTCAGCAGCCTCCCCCCGAGGAGATATGTGATACAATCTCTGTCTGCTATGTTGCAATATCATAAAGCACTGCTTCAGATCTACTCCTGGTTTGACTGGGAGCATTACCATTCCCCGTGCTCCCTGATCCCCAGAGGGAAAGGCAGTACTTTCAGAAAACCATTGGCAAACAATCCAAGGATGATTTTTTTTTCTGGGCGGCTGAAAAGAACAGGCAACCAGGTAAACTGAATGACTGGCCTTGTGTGTAACATATGGCCTTTTTAATATTGACCAACAAGTTAGAGTCCGGCACTTGCTACACAGAAGGAGGCCTTTTTTCCCCAGGAGCAGAAGCAGCCCATTCAGGCCATTGAGTGAGCTCCAAATTTTAATGAAGTCATGACTGATCTGATAACCCTCAACCCCACTTTCCTGCCTTTCCCCATAATCCTTGATTCCCTCTTTGATTAAATATCTCACTGTCTCAGCCTTGTACATACATAACACTGCAGCTTCAACAACCCTCAGCAGTAAGAAATTCCATTAGCTTCAGAGAATAGGGCAGAACGGTGGCTCAGTGGTTAGCACTGCTGCCTCACAGCACCGGGGACCCAGGTTTGATCCCAGGTTTGATCCCAGCCTCTGGCGGTTGACTGTGTGGAGTCTGCATGTTCTCCCCGTGTCTGCATGGGTTTCCACCGAGTGTGCCTGTTTCCTCCCATAGTCCAACGATATGCAGGTTAGATGGATTGGCCATGCTAAATTACCCAATATCTCCAGGAATGTGCAGGCTAGGTGGATGAGCCATGGTATTATAGGGTGGGGGTGGGTCTGGGTGGGATGCTCGTCGGAGGGTTGGTGTGGACTCAATGGATCAAATGGCATGTTTCCATATTGTAGGGATTCTACAATGTATTCATGGAAGGAAATCTGCCATCCTTACTGGTCTGGCCTACATGCATGAGAATTTAGTGCAAGTTTCAATGAGACGGGGGAGGGAGGGTTAAAGGGAGATCTGATGGAAATATAGAAAGTTTTGAGGGGTTTGAACAAAGGAGATGAAAACAAAATGATTGAGAACCAGAGAATGGAGGGAAATAGATTTGAGATACACGTTAGAATAGAATTTTGTAATCCAGAGGTTTGGGAAGAGTTGGAATGCATGACTTGAATTAGCGACAAGATACTATGCCCCATATCACTCAATACCTTTACTGACCAAAAACTATCCATTTACTGAAGACAATTCCAAGCCTCTCCTAGCGTATGTGTGAAGAAATGTTTTCTAATTCCTAAATGGTCTGGCTCCAAGGTTTAAGACAATGATCCCTCATCTTTGACTCCACCTGCCCCAATCAGCAGAAACAGCTTTCCATATTTATTTCACTTTAAATGTTACCATTTCACAATTCCTGACGTGGAATCTTATCTCCCATAACACTCCCTGTAACCTCCTGGTTTTTGGGAGTACTTTTTTGCTGCACTATTTTCGTATTGCTTGTCAATTCTGTGATCATCCTCAGCTGAAGAATGGGTGAGGGCGAGGTGAATGAAGGAAAGGGGTAATAAAGCTTGTCAGGAATGCACCAGATTAGCGCTACTGTTTGTGTGGTGGATAAGCATCAACATTGATTCACTGGACCAAACCTGCCCCTTGCCCTTTCTGTGGCAATTTGTCATTTCTGAGGTAATTCTAGACAGGCACTGACTGCAAAGGATGGAAATTCTATCTCAGTAGTTTTAGTCAATGCCTCAAGAATTAAGTAATTGTTTGTTGGTAGCGTACTGTTTATTTCTTCTTCTGTTGGCCTGTTGGTGTTTAAAATCTGAAGAAACAACATTATTGCTGTTAATGGCTGAGCAATTAGATTTTCGAGCATCTGTTTCAAGTAATTATACCTGCCAAATGTAGCCATCTTGTGTGCAATTTCTAATTTAAAACCATCTGTTCATAAAATAATCACAACTGAAAATAATTCTATGTATTGCTCCTATCCACAAAAGAAAAACAAACAAAACTGCGCAGTTATGAGGACTTTGTGAGAGCTCTTTTTAAATGCAAAATTTACAAAACACTTTTGCACCAATAAATAGACAGTAATGGATACCTGGGAGTGAAATTAGATAATTGCATGCTCTAACAAGATCTCAACTCAAGAATAAAACTGGAATGGTCTGGAGCTATCATTTAAAAGGTACATGAAGGATTACAGTTTAAAAAAAAGAGTCTCTGGTATATATTCTAAATAACAAGAAGCATTATTTCCAATTGATGTGTTGTGTTGCATTGTTAGAAGTGAATAGGCCAACTGTTAGTGCACTTAATATCATCGAAACATGGTGTTACCAATAAACCAGCTGCACCTGGAGAGCATGAAATAAAGAAATGAAACAAGTCTATGTTCACATTCTCCAAAAAGAAAAAGAGATACATTGATATCACCCATTTTCTGGCCTCAGAATATCCCAAATAGCCAATGAGGTGCATTCAAAGTGTAGTCATTGTTGGAATGTCACTAAGATTGCAATGGAACCCAAACGTAATACCAGGTTTTCCTGCAGTTTTTGGGCCATCAGCCAAAATCACACGAATGTCTTGGAGAGACTTTACAGAATCAAGGCCAAGAATGTTCTATAAACAGAGATTCAGATGGACTACACTTGAATCAGTGACAACACTGAAAGGCAACATACTCTATAAATGATAGGGAAACCATAAAGTAAATTTCCTGTTGCATTAGACTTAACATTTTGCAGTTTTTGCTACTTATGTGTCTACACCCGCTGTGTTATCCAGTGAGTTGGGGGTGGGGGGAGGAGGAGGGTGGAGGGATGAAGTCAGCCATAGTCGTGCTTACTGGGAGTTAGTGAGGACTGCAGGTGCTGGAAAGTCAGAGGCGATAAAGTGTGGTAATGATGAAAGGACCCAACCTGAAACGTCAACTCTCTTGCTCCTCTGATGCAGCTTGATCTGCTGTGCGTTTTCCAGCGCCGCATTTTATCGACTTTGGTTGTGTTTACACACTGCAGTCAACATTGAAGTGGCAGATCACTATGGACACTTGCCTGAGCTGGATTGCAGCCATTTATTCTGGAGTTTATAGCATTGGCAGGATGCACATGCCAACCACCACGACAGGAATGGAGAGTTTGAGCTGTAGGCTGGAATGGCTGGGACTTCTTTCGTTGGAGCAGAGGAGGTTGAAGTGTGATGTTATAAAGCTTTCTAAAATCATGAGGGGCATTGATAAGATCAATAACAAAGGTCTTTTCCCTCAGTAGGGAAGTTCAAAACTATTGTTAAAGTGAGGGGAGAAAGATTTAGACAGGACCTGAGGGACAACCATTTTTTTACACAGAGTGGAACGAACTGCCAGAGGAAGTGGTGGATGCAAGTAAAGTTACAATGTTTAAAAGACATTTGGATAAGGACATGAGTACAAAAGGTTTGGAGGGATGTGGGCCAAACACAGGCATGTGGGACTAGTTTAGTTTGGGAAAATGGTCAGCATGGACGGGTTGGACTGAATGGTCTGTTTCCGTGCTATATGACTCTTTGGCTCACTACCGTTCTGAGGCTTTGGTCTCGTTGAGTTGGTTACGTGAGCTGTACGCTGCCGAGCAACCACCTCAATTGGCTGATTTGGTACGGGCTAACAGCAAATTACGGGACAGGGTGTGGCAACAGCACCCCAAATGATCTTTTGTGGGCTTTCCTTAAACATCGATGCTAGTCCTGGTCCCATTGAAACAGTTCAAGACTCGGTTTTAGAGAGTTTTTTTCCTTCCCATCACTGGTGGGGCTGGTCAAAGCCAGTACTGCACAGATTCTGATCAGTTCTGACCCAGTAGGGTCACCACTCTCAACAATCTGCTGCAAATGAGCCCAAGGTTTTTATATCATTCGATCTGGAAAAGGACTCAACACTTTAATAAGGAAGGTGCTGTGAACACCTTATGTCAAGCTCATTTCAAAGCATAACCTGTTGCAAAATCTCTGTAAGAGAATAATACTGGTAGAATTTGATTTCTCCATTCAACTATACATGCAGAGTTGCCAAAAGTTGTTATCCACGTTATCCCTTTATAACAGTGAGCATAGAGCTAGAACTAAATCTGGGCCAATATATCCTCATTAATATGGCACACTGCAGGCAAGGGGCTTGCAATGATAAAACAACATATCAGATCTCTCTGAAGTGATTGAAATGTCATCAAATTCAATGTGTCACCACCTAATACAATAATTTACAACAATATCATTTTTATTTTATTGAATCAGGTGGTGGGTATCACTAAATGGGCTAACATTTATTGCCTGTCCCTAGTTGCCCCCCCTTGAGAAGGGGGCAGTGAGCTGCCTTCTTGAACCACTGCAGTCCGTGTGCTATGGTTTGACCCACAATGTCCTGAGAAGGGGCTTCCAGGATTTTAAGCCAGTGACACAGAAGGGACAGTGAGATATTTCCAAGTCAGGACGGTGAGTGGCTTGGAGGGGAACTTGCAATCATTACTGGCTGGACAAATGGTTTATGATGCACAATGATGCCAATAGCGTGGGTTCAATTCCCACACTGGCTGAGGTTACCATGAAGGACTCAGTCTTAATGCTGCCCCTCACTTAAGGCTTGGTGACCATCAGGTTAAACCAGCACCAGTCATCTCTCTTCCTAATGAGAGAGCAGCCCTATGGTACACTACGAGTGGCAACTTCACTTTTACTCAGGCAAAAAGCAGCAGGTAGCAGTAAATCACAGTGGGATGGATGATCAACTTGCGTTCCTTTGCTGTCTTGCAATACTGGGGAAATCCTATGGCTGTCTTAATAGAGTGACATGGAATCTGTGATCACCAACAGATGCACTGAAACAGTATAGTGGGACAAGCATTAAATTTCCCATTTGAGAAAGTGCAGCACACTCTGCCCAATGACGTGGCCCAATCCTGGAGTGGTCTCAAACCCTCACTCACAACCAAAAACTTTCAATTACTTTTAATCAATCTGCTAGGACATTTATGACAAACCTTGGGGCATGTGGGACATGGACCCAGACCATTTAGCCCAGAGGAATAGATACTACCACTGTGTTAACACAGATAATTTCTAATACAGACACAGGCATCTCCAAATATTTTGTATTTGTTATCCGATGGCCATCCCTTCAAGATGAGAGTTAAAAATCACACAACACCAGGTTATAGTCCAACAGCTTTATTTGGAAGCACTGGATTAGATTACTTACAGTGTGGAAACAGGCCCTACGGTCCAACAAGTCCACACTGACCCGCCCAGACCCATTCCCCTACATTTACCCCTTCACCTAACACTAAGGGCAATTTAGCATGGCCAATTCACCTGACCTGCACATTTTTGGACTGTGGGAGGAAACCGAAGCACCCGCAGGAAACCCACGCAGACACGGGGAGAACGTGCAAACTCCACACAGTCAGTCGCCTGAGGCGGGAATTGAACCCGGGTCTCTGGTGCTGTGAGGCAGCAGTGCTAACCACTGTGCCACCGTGTCGCCCATTACCTTTCAGTGCGCTGCTCCTTCATCAGGTGGTTGAACAACCATTTGATGAAGGACCGACGCTCCGAAAGCCAGTGCTTCCAATTAAACCTGTTGGGCTATAACCTGGTGTTGTGTGATTTTTAACTTTGTACACCCCAGTGCAATACCGGCACCTCCAGTTCAAGATGAGAAACCTCCAGAATTAGATCACAATTAGCACAACAATGTGACATAAATTAGGTTAAGTTGCAAAAATAACTAACCTCACAGGATAGGTACAATCACTGCAAATTGCTCTAAAAAGCCATCTGTAGCGCCAATCAGAACATATCGTTGGAAGACTTCCTCACCTGAATACATCAGGTTCTTAGGAAGTAAAGGAATTACATTTCCCTACCACTTCCATGTTGAAACATGACATATTAATGAAGGTTCATAATACACTGTTATCATTATCTTAAACTGGGGTTCCAAAGTGGAACAGAGTCACGTCTAGCCATCGGTTCATGTTTGGAGTGTTAAGGCGAGGCAGGCAAAGTGTTCTTCCGAGTGAGATTGATGATGTTATCCCCCACAGCTCAGAGTTCGCTCTTTATCTCATAACCCTACCTCGTGGAATCACGCAGCACGTTTTCAAAATTTATTCTCAAGACGAGGGTATCACCTGCCAGGCCAGTGTTTATTACCCACCCCTAATTGTTCAGAGGGAGTTCAGAGTCAACCACATTGCTGTGGGTCTGGAGTCACCAGGTAAAGATGGTGCTGCTGCCTCACAGCACCAGGATCCCAGGTTCAATTCCAGCCTCGGGTGACCGTCGGTGTGGAGTTTGCACATTCTCCCCGTGTCTGTGTGGGTTTGTTCCGGTTTCCTCCCACAGTCTAAAGATGTGCACGTCAGGTGAATTGGCCAGGCTAAATTGCTCCTAGTGTTAGGTGCATTAATTGGAGGGAAATAGGTCTGGGTTTGGGTGGGTTACTCTTTGGAATATTGGTGTGGACTGGTTGGGCCGAAGAGCCTGTTTCCACACTGTAGGGAATCTAATCTAAATTAGATTAGATTACCTACAGTGTGGAAACAGGCCCTTTGGCCCAACAAGTCCACACCAACATTCCAAAGAGTAACCCACCCAATCCCCTACATCTACATCTACCCCTTACCTACACTAGGGCAATTTACCCTGGCCAATTCACCTGACCTGCACATCTTTGGACTGTGGGAGGAAACCGGAGCACCCGGAGGAAACCCACACAGACACGGGGAGAATGTGCAAACTCCACACAGTCAGTCGCCTGAGGCGGGAATTGAACCCAGGTCTCTGGCGCTGTGAGGCAGCAGTGCTAACCACTGTGCCACCGTGCTGCCCATTGTGCCACCGTGCCAACAATTGACAATGGGTCATTATTAGACTTCTAATTCCAGATTTTTATTACAATTCTACCGCTTGCCATGGCAGGATATGAACCCAAGTCCCCAGAATATTACTGGGTCTCTGGATTAACAGCCCAGTGATGATACCACTAGGCTACCACCTCCCCTAGGGTGAGGTGAAGTGTGCTCCATTGCTGGTATCTTCAATTGTTCTCATGGTGGATGCCATGTCTGTAGCCCAGTTGCACATCACTTCAGATATTGCTGGCCAGGAATTACCTCTCACCCTATGGGCCCAGGAAAGGAGGTTAGCTCCTCAGTTCAGTGTCTGGGACCTGGAGATACAGATGGAAAGGACACCATGTGCCACGTGAGTGCTTCATTCTGGACTGACCCAATAGCCCAGGTTAGTGCACTGTCCTCCACAATGCAGTGTGGTGTGGAGAGAACACGCACACACACACACACACACACACACACACACACACACACACACACACACACACACGGCATGTGTTAGCATCTTCTCGCTCTAACTGGACGATCGTAAACACGTGTCATCATGGCTCATATCACTCTCACCACTGCATTCATCACATCCACTCTAGGGCTCTTCCAGACCTCATCTTCCAAACAATATACCCTACCCTCTGAGCTTCCAACTCACTCACTGAGGACTCCACACCATCTCACTGAACACTGCAACACCGCTAACTCCTCTTGCATCCTCTCTGTCAGTCTTAAACCTTACTTTTCTCTCAATACAGGAAGGATTGTCTCTCACCCAGGTCAAGGAGGGTTATGACTGCCCAATGGAGAAGGTGGCAGATGTGGGGCAGATTGTCGTGCCATGAGGGAACAATCTTTGACTTGACTGGAGAACGGTGTAACCAGAGGGGGCTCTGAAGTGTTTCGTTCAGTGTTGGCTCCAGAACATGCTTCAGAAATGCCGAGGCCGAGTGATGCTGTTACGTTAGCACGTCTGAATACACTTGTTTCGCTCACATGATAAGGAGGCAATTAGTGTCAACAATGTAATGGTCACGACCTCTGGAAGCCAGAATCATTCTTGGACAATGGGTGCTGATGCTATAGACTCAATGGGCTGAATGGTCTCCTTCTGCATCAGAACCATTCTGTGATTCGGTGACAAAATGCAATTTGATCTCGGTGGGGTGCCATTGCTGGAGCAGTGGATACAAGATGAATACAATTGCCCTTAGTGGTTCAAACAAGTTTTATTGGCTGCTGAAGAAATTGACAATAACTAAGTCTGCCCACTCTGCATACAATGGCAGTCATTTTGCCTTGTCATCGCGCAGCAGGCACTGGGTGGAAGTTGGTGAGCTGATGAGGTTCCCGTGAGTGACCTCCAGGTTGGTTCTGAGTCACACAATCGTCCTATTCCCTTGGTGGTGCTGCTGCTGTCCCTGTGTTTCTCATTTAACCAATTTATAAAACCATCAATTATCCCAACTTATCACCTCCCCCATCCCTTCCCCTGGAGCCCATGGCTTTGCAAATTATCATGGACTTGATCATACAGAGGTTAGAGTGATAATGACTGGTATAACCCCTTCCTTCTACTCCCAGTCACCTCCTTCGATCCAAGAGACCCTTATTTTCTATCCTGAATTGCCTCCATTCAATGTAATCATTTCCTCAATGACTCATTTCAATTAATCAGTTCTTCTTCCTCAGGAAGCTTAGGCAGTTCAGCATGTCCATAAGGATCCTCACCAACTGTTACAGGTGCACCATTGGAAGCATTCTATCGGGTGCATAATGGCCTGGTATGGCAACTGCTCTGCCCAGGACTGTACGAAGCTAGACAATATGGTCTGAGCTATGCATACAATCAGGGAAGCCAACCTCCCAGCCATGGACTCCATCTAGTTTTCTCATTGCTATGGGAAGACGACGCCTCTCCCAGATAATGCTCTCTTCCAATCTCTTCCATCAGACAGAAGGTATAGAAGCTTAAACACATGCAACAGGTTCAGGGACAGCTTCTTCCCTGCTGTTATTACATTACTGAATGGACCTCTCTAACTTTAAATAATGTTGACCTTGATCTGTGTATCTCCTGTGTATGCCCCATTCTGTCTAAACACCCCAGGATCTATATGTCCATGTATGTTATGATCGGCCAATACTGCTCACAAAACAAAACTTTTCACTGTACTTAGATACATGTGACAACAATAAGTCAAATCAAATCAAAGCCCAGCTCCAGACCTGGGATTCCCACTTTTCCCCGAATTAATGGTGATCCTGGGAATGGGCCAATGAGAACAGCTCCAACTGAACATGGTCCAGCTACTGACTGAGTTACCTGTAACCCCTGGACTGACTGCCCTTGTAAAAGTGTGAAATAGATTTATTTTCTTTTAATGTTAATAAACTTTGACATTATTTTGTTAAAAATAATTGTCAGCCTCTTGTGAATGTGTTCAGTGACTGGCCACCACAGAAGCCAAATTGCAAAGGGAAAACTTATGGTCTACCAAGTCAGGTTTCTCTCTGGGATTGGACTGGTCAATTATTACCATCCACTGGGATCACAACAATTGATTCTGTTATAATGTGCAGCAATTAATAACTGCAAAACATAGGAGATAATCATTAACCTCTCTCAGAGGAAAAAACAATGACTGCAGATGCTGGAAACCAGATTCTGGATTAGTGATGCTGGAAGAGCACAGCAGTTCAGGCAGCATCCAAGGAGCAGTAAAATTGATGTTTCAAGCAAAAGCTTTGCCCGAAATGTCGATTTTACTGCTCCTCGGATGCTGCCTGAACTGCTGTAACTCTTCAAGTACCACTAATCCAGAATCTCTCAGAGGAATTCAGTCACAAAACTTTCAGCATACAGATGTACCCTGACATTTTTGTTTAGTTAAAAATCACTCAACACCGGTTACAGTCCAACAGGTTATTTGGAAGTACTAGCTTTTGGAGCGCTGCTCCTTCATCGGGTGACTGTCCAACAGGTTTATTTGGAAGTGCAAAAGCTAGTGCTTCCAAATAAACCTATTGGACTATAACCTGGGGTTGAGTGATTTTTAACTTTGTCCCCCCCAGTCCAACATGGGCTCCTCCACATCATGGCTTTTTATTTGTTCATTTGTGGGACCTGAGCATCGCTGGCTGGGCCAGCATTGATAGCCCATCCCTATTTGCCCTTGAGAAGGTGGTGGTGAGCTGCCCTCTTGGATCGTTGCAGTCCACAATGCCGGTAGGGAGGGAATTTCAGGATTATGACCCAATGACTGCAAAGGAATGGCAGGATGGTGAGTGGCTGGGAGGGGAACTTGCAGGGGGTGGTGTTCCCAAGTACCTGTTGCCCTTGTCCTTCTAGGTGGAAGTGACCGTGGGTTTGGAAGGTGCTGTGGTGAATTTCTGCAGTGCATCTTGTAGATAGCACACATTGTGTTTCTGAGCATTGGTGGTGCAGGGATTGAATGTTTGTAGATGTGGTGCCAATCAAGCGGGCGGCTTTGACCTGGATGGTGTCAAGCTTCTTGAGTGTTATTGGAGCTGGATCCATCCAGACAAGTGCGGAGTATTCCATCACCCTCCTGATGTGTGCCTTGGAGATAGTAGATAGATTTTGGGGTGTCAGGAGGTGAGTTACTCGCTGCAGTATCCCTTGTCTCTGAGCTACTCTTGTAGCCACTGTGTTTGTATGGTGAGTTCAGTTGAGTTTCTGGTCAATGGTAACCCCTGGATTGTTGACAGTGGGGATTCAGTGATGGTAATGTCAAGGATAGTTAGAGTGTCTCTTACTGGTGATGGTCATTGTCTGGCATTTGTGTGGCGTGAATGTTACTTGCCACTTGTTGGCCCAAGCCTGGATATTTTCCAGATCTTGTCGCATTTGAGCACGGACTGCTTCAGTATCTGAGGAGTCGCAAATGGTGCTGAACACTGTGCAATTATCCGTAAACATTCCCACTTCTGACCTTATGACAGAGGGAAGGTCATTGATGAAGCAGCTGAAGATTGTTGGCCTAGGACACTACCTGGTGAACTCCTTTACAGATGTCCTGGAGCTGAGATGACTGACCCTCCACAACCACAACCATCTTCCTTTGTGCTAGGTATGACTCTAACCAGCAATGTGTTTGCCCCCTGATACCCAGTGATTCCAGTTTTGCCAGGGTTCCTTGATGCCATACTCGGTGAAATGCAGCCCTGACCCTGGTAAGTGACTGGGCGTCACTGAGCAGATTGTTGCCGAACAGGTGCTGCTTGGTAGCAGTGTTGATGACACCTTCCATCACGTTAGATTAGATTAGATTCCCTACAGTGTGGAAACAGGCCCTTTGGCCCAACCAGTCCACACCGACCCTCCGAAGGTTAACTCACTCAGACCCATTTCTCCTCTGACTAATGTGCCTAGTGTGGTCAATTCACCCGGCCTGTGGGAGGAATCCGGAGCACCTGTAGAAAACCCATGCAGACACAGGGAGAATGTGCAAACTAGGCTGGAATTGAACCTGGGACCCTGGTGCTGTGAGGCAGCAGTGCTAACCACTGAACCACCGTGCCACCCCATAAATGATGGAGAGTAGACCGATGGGACGGTAATTGGCCGAGTTGGATTTGTCCTGCTTTTTGTGTCCAGGACATAGCTGGGCAATGTTCCACATTGTTGGGTAGATGCCAGCTTGGCTAGGGGAGCGGCAATTTCTGGAGCACAGGTCTTCAGTACTATTGCTGGAATGTTCTCAGGGCCCATTGCCTTTGCAGTATCCAGTGCCTCCAGCCGTTTCTTGATATCACGTGGAGTGAATCGATTTGGCTAGAGACTGGTATCTGTGATGCTGGAGGAGTCCGAGATGGATCGTCCACTCGGCACTTCTGACTGAAGATTGTCGCAAATGCATCAGCCTTATCCTTTGCACTGATGTGCTGGGCTCCTCCAGCATTAGGGATGGGGATATTTGCGGAGTCTCTTCTTCCAGTGAGTTGTTTACTTGTCCACCGCCATTCACGACTGGGTGTGGAAGGACTGCAGAGCTTAGATCTGATCCGTTGGTTGTGGGATTGCTTAGCTCTGTCCATCACTTGCTGTTTATGCCGTGTGGCACGCAAATAGTCCTGTTTGGTAGCTCCACCAGGTTGACACCTCATTTTTAGGTACGCCTGATCCTGCTCTTGGCATGCCCTCATGCACTCTCCATTGAACCAGGGTTGATCCCCTGGCTTGATGGTAATGGCTGAGTGAGGGATATGCCGGGTCATGAGGTTGCAGATTGTGCTGGAGTACAGTTCTGCTGCTGTTGATGGCTCACAGAGTCTCATGGATGCCCAGTCTTGAGCTACTAGATCGGTTCAAAGTCGGTCCCATTTAGCATGGTGATATTGCCACACAACACAATGGAGGTTATTCTCAGTGTGAAGGCGGGACTTTGTCTCCACAAGGACAGTGCGGTGGTCACTTTTACTGTCACTGTCATGGACTGATGCTACTGCAGCCGGCTGATTAGTAAAGATGAGGTCAAGGATGTTTTTCTCCTCTTGTTGGTTCCTTCACCACCTGCCGCAGACAAAGTCTAATAGTTATATCTTTTAGGAACCAACCAGCTCAATCATCAATGCTGCTGCTGAGCCACTCCTGGTGGTGGTGGTAGTACCCACCCAGAGTAGATTTTGCACCCTTCCCACCCTCAGTGGAGGAGTACTGATTCATCAGCCAAAGGAGGACAGTACATGTTAGCCAGTAAGAGTTTCCTGGCTCGTGTGTAACTGAATCCATGAGATTTCACGGGGTCCGGTGTCGATGTCAAGGACTCCCAGGGCAACTCCCTCCCAACTGTATGCCGTCACCTCTGCTGGGTCTGTCCTGCGGGAGGGACAGGACGTATCCGGGGATGATAATGGTGGTGTCTGGGGCATTCCGTAAGGGTGACTATGACAGGCTGCTGCTTGACTAGTCTGCGAGACACCTCTCCCAATTTCAGCACGAGACCCCAGATGTCGGTATGGAGGACTATGCATAGCCGACCGGGCTGTTTGTGTTTTTGCCGTTGTCTTTTCCGGTTCCAAGGTTGATGCCAGGTGGCCTGTCCAGTTTCATTTCTTTGCTGTGACTTTCTAGTGATTGATACAACTGAGAGGCTTGCCGGGCCCATTTCAGAGGGCAGTTGAGAGTCACCCACATTGCTGTGGCTCTGAAGCCACATGAAGGCCAGACCAGGTAAGGATGGCAGATTTCCTTCCCTAAAGGACGTTGGTGAACCAGATGGATTTCTCCAACAATTGACAATAGTGGGATTTGAACTCAGGTCCCCGGAACATTATTCTGGGTCTCTGGATTAATAGTCGAGCGATAACACCACTAGGCCATTGCCTCCCCTCCACATGAAAATACTTGTCCAGACACATATTAAAGGTCAATCCCAAACCGTCAACTAAAGTGGAACAATTCAGACATGGATCTTTTCCTTTCAGCTTACTCACAGCACCCATCATTAGGAACATAAGGGCTAGGAGCAGGAGTAGGCCATTCAGCCCCTCAAGCCTGCTCTGCCATTTAATACAATCATGGCTGACCTAATCTCAGCCTCAACTCCACTTTCCTGCCCACGCTCTATCATACTTTAACCCGTTACTCATTAAAAATCGGTCTCTCTCCTCCTTAAATTTACTCAGCATCCATTGCACTCTGGGGTAGTGAATTGCATAGATTCAAGACTTCAGAGAAGTAATTTCTCCCTATCTGTTTTAAATCTGCTACCCCTTATGCTCAAACTACAACCTCTCATTCTAGATTCCCTCATGAGAAAACATCCTCTCTACGTCTACTTTGTCAATCCCTTTTCGTATCTTATCGACCTGAATTAGATCGCCTCCCATTCTTCAAAACCCAGGGAGTATCCATCGAAACTGCTCAATTGCTCTTCCCATAATAAACCCCTTATCTCTGGATCAACCAGTGAACCTCCACTGAACAACCTCCAATGCAACTACATCCCTCCTGAAGCAAGGGGGATCAAACCTCTATGCAATACTCCAGGTGCAGTTTTGCTAATGCCTTGCACAATAAAAGCAACACCTCTCTATCTTTATACTCTATCCTATTAACAGTAAATGCCACAGTTCCATTTACTTTCCTTATTACCCACTGTACCTGCATATTGGTTTCTGCCATTCATGCACAAGAACACCACAATGTTTCTGCACCAAAACACTCTGAAGTTTCTCTTCATTTAGATAATAAGTTGTCTTTGCATTCCTCTAACTAAAATGGTTAACTTCACATTTACTTAGAAAATGATTATCAAAAGTACCCATTCCTTATTCATTTGCAGATGAACAAACATGATTACATGGATCAAACCAAGATATATTACCAGTAAATTTATATCCATGGGACACTGCATACAACATTCCTTAATCTTTCTGACATGTGTCACAAGAACGATCATTGATCACTTGGAGGAAGATGACACACAAGCAACACTGATGTCACATTTTGTTGACTGATATAACATTACCTCTCAGCTGCTGACAGGAAAGGTTTAGACCAGTAGGTCAGGAAGAAATGCACAATTATCAAAAAGTACTTACAACAATACCAACGACGGAGAGTCCAACAGATGCATCCTCAAACAAGCTCACGTTGTATAACGATCGGCTGAATACCGGCCTGTTGTCGTTTTCATTGATTAGGTTAATCTTGACCCGAGCAAAACCAACATGATCAGAGGCCGTCTCATTTGCAAAAAGCTGTTTCCAAAATGAGAGTTAAAAAAGAAAGAGTTTGGGTGGGCTTGGAGAGAACATAGTTACATCATACAATGTACAAGCTTCAAAATAAATAGCATTCAGTATTCAAAACCAGAGATTGTTCCACCTTCAAGAAGTTTGCAGTCATTCAACATACATAGGCTAATTTACCATAATGTACTTCACAGGTAACAACAAAATAAAATTCTCTCTCATCCTGTCACCATCTTATTCGTTTCTTTTCTCTATTAGTCCTTTCTATCTGTTTATGCTACACTATATCTTTGTGTCTAACCAACTCTCCCCATTCTTTCTGTAAAGGCACCTGCCATCTCCCTTTTCTGCACATTTCCCATTTTGGTTGTTATCATGTTATAGTTTATCAATTACTAACTATGGTAGATTAGATTAGATTACTTACAGTGTGGAAACAGGCCCTTCGGCCCAACAAGTCCACACCGACCCGCCGAAGCGTAACCCACCCATACCCCTACATGTACATCTACCCCTTACCTAACACTATGGGCAATTTAGCATGGCCAATTCACTTGACCTGCACATCTTTGGACTGTGGGAGGAAACCGGAGCACCCGGAGGAAACCCACGCAGACATGGGGAGAACGTGCAAACTCCACACAATCAGTCATCTGAGGCGGGAATCGAACCCGGGTCCCTGGCGCTGTGAGGCAGCAGTGCTAACCACTGTGCCACCGTGCCGCCCATATTCTTGAAGAGTTTGGAGACAGTAAGGAACAACATGAAACCCAACCCTCCACCTCAATGGGCAAGAGAGAAATGGCTGGGGTTGGACAGGGAAACAAAGAATATACCATCAGGTTGCACCTACTGCTTTATGACCATAAGAAATAGGAACAGGAGTAGGCCATTCAGCCCCTCGAGCCTGCTTCACCATTCAGCAGGATCATGGCTGGCCCAACATTCCTCATGCCCACTTTCCCAACCTTTCCCTGTAACCCTTGATTCTCTGTCCAATGTGATGGTAAATCTGGTGTCAAATGAGCCTCCTGCTAGAGAGAGGTGGGATATTTCATCAAAATATTTAAAACCGGTTCTAATTAAAAGCTTGATATAAAATTCACTAGCTTCCCCATAGGACACAATAACATTCTCGCAGCAGCTGGAACCACACGTTACAACAAAAAAAAATCCGAAGTTTATTCAACTAGTTTCTTCTCATTAAAAGTACAGTGTATAATTCGAGCACTCACAAAGATAATGGATGCTCCTTTTATCTTTTATATTAAAACAAAGCAGCATTCCACCCTATCCAAAATCCCAACTCTTGTTGAATGGCAGAATGGACTCAAGGAGTTGAATCTTCTTCTGACCTTGATTTCACTTGAACCCAGGGATTACCACACCTCAGATGTTGTACCTGGGTCACTGCGGTTTGTGTAATATACTGAATGATGCATACGTGCAACATGCAATGAAGAAAACCTAGCTTTTGTCGAAATTTCAGGTCAAGTTAAGTTCCAGGTGAAGCCTAGATAATGGTTAACCTGCTCCGTCTGATACAGTAGGATTTGTTTTATATTCATTCACAGGATGAGGGCATCAGTGAGGGATTATTTCCCGAATAAGAGTCAACCACATTGCCATAAATCTGGAGTCATATATAAGCCAGACCAGGTAAAGATGGCCACTTCCTCCAGATGAATTTTTCCCAGAATCCCTACAGTGTAGAAACAGGACATCAAATCGACACCGACCCTCTGAAGATGATCTCACCCAAACCCACTCTCCCTATCCTATCCCTGTAACCCTGCATTTCTAATGGCTAACTCACCTAGCTTACACATCCCTGGGCACTATGGGCAATTTAGCATGGCCAATCCACCTAACCTGCACATCGTTGGACTGTGGGAAGTAACCGTAGCACCCGGAGGACACGGGGAGAATATGCAAACTCCACACAGACAGACGCCTGAGGCTAGAATTAAACCCGGGTCCCGGGTGCTGTGAGGCACCAGAGCTAATCACTGAGCTGCTCCCTTTCCTGACAATGGTTTTTGTTGTCATCATTAGACAACTTTATAGCAGTCGGCCTGATGAAGGGCTTTTGCCCGAAACGTCGATTTCGAAGCTACTTGGATGCTGCCTGAACTGCTGTGCTCTTCCAGCACCACTAATCCAGAATCTGGTTTCCAGCATCTGCAGTCATTGTTTTTACCTCCAACTTTATCGCAGATTTTTATTAAATTCAAATTCCACTATGTGCTGTGGTGGGATTTGAACCGTGGTCCTCCAGACATTACCTGGGTCGCTGGATTAACAGTCCAGCAATAATACCACTAACTTGTTGCTTCCCTAAAAAGCAACGAGAAACAGTCCTGAACTGCAGCCCCATAAATTGCTCAAAGGAACCAGGGCAGAAAATGTGGTCTTCCCTTTAATCTTCAGAAGGACACAAGTGGAGTAATTATTCAAATGTACATTTGGGAGTTCCACATGCACTGTCAACATTACCACACCCAGAAACATTGGGAACTGGAAGGAAACATTTGTTTACAGAATATATAATTGGATGCATTTTAACTTCCAATTACTTTCCTTGATCTATGAGTCGAAGTGATTTGAATGTTCTGCAAGTTTCCATTAACTTGGTAACTAGATTTGACGACATACATTATTTTTTTCTTAATTAAGACCCAAAGGCATGAATGTTTATGCTTGAGTGTATGAAAAAGAAACATTAACAATCTCTGTACAAATTATTAAAATGCACATAAAGCTAATTTAGCTCAAGGCCATAAAACTTCGGAAAATAGCCCAAAATGTAGGAACTCTGAAAACACACTAGTGGCGAAAATAAAAATGGAAAGTGCTGGAGCAACTCAGCAGGTCAGGCAGCATCAGAGGAGAGAGAAACAGATGTTTCAGGTCGAAGACCTTTCATCAGAACAAAGGAAAGATAAAAAGAAATAGTGGTTTTAAACAGGTTATGGGGAACAGGATAATGTAACTGAAAGGGAAGGCCTGTGATAGGAAGAGACAAGGAGGTGTAAAATAATGAAAGTGTTTGGAATGGGCGTTGAAAATAAATGAAAGGTGTCCAGAGCAGCGTTCAATCATCTGAAAGAAACAACAGAACAACAAGGCTAAAACTTTCTACTTCTTCATTCATAGGATGTGGGTGATGTTGGCTGGGCTTAAATTTTCTTGACAAATCCCATGTTACACTTGAGAAGTTTGCACGTTCTCCCCGTGTCTGCGTGGGTTTCCTCCGGGTACTCTGGTTTCCTCCCACAGTCCAAAGATGTGCAGGTCAGGTGAATTGGCCATGCTAAATTGCCCGCAGTGTTAGGTAAAAGGGGTAAATGTAGGGGAATGGGTGGGTTGCGCTTCGGCGGGTCGGTGTGGACTTGTTGGGCCGAAGGGCCTGTTTCCACACTGTAAGTAATCTAATCTAATCTCATCTAAAGGTGGTGGTGAGCTACCTTCTTAAACCACTGCAGACCCTGAGATCTACAGGTAAGGCAGGGAGTTCCAGGATTTTGACCCAGTGACACTGAAGGAATGGTAGTATATTTCCAAGTCAGGATGGTGAGTGGCTTGGAGGGGAACTTGCAGGGGGTGAGGTTCCCATGTATCTGCTACCCGTATCCTTCTAGATGGTAGAGGCCATGGGTTTGGAAAGGGCTGCCTGAGGAACCTTGCTGAACTTCTCTAGAGCACCTTGTGGATGATATACACTGCTGCTAAGAAATGGAAATAAAATAGGTGCAGGGAGTCAGGTATGAAACTACTGAACTCAAAGTTGGGTCTCGAATAATTCCTAACTTTGTACAAATTCTCTGTACTTAAATTCCAAATAAAAATAGTCATTTTTTATAGAATGAATAACGAACTACACCTTTCTCAGAGTCTAACTGGAACAGAGGTTCAAATTGAACAGTGGGGACAGATTCACAAACTATTGATAAACAGCTGAGTAAATCTGTCAGAGGTACAAAATATAGGGCTTGATTTCTAGAGGAACAGAATTAAAAAGCAAGCAGGTTATAAGTTGAACTTATAATAATGCTGAACACTCTCTCTCTGCACATTCTCTGCCACTGTAACATTGCTTTCTACGCTCTATTTTTCTGATGTATTTTGATGGTATGATTTGCCTGTATAGCATGCAAAAGAAAACCTTTCACTGTGTCTCAATACATGTGACAATAGTAAGACTAATAATTAATAATAAAGCTTTGAGTAGTGAGAACCTTACAAGTACTGTGTATAGCTCTGGTCTCTATATTACAAAGCAAACAGGAAAGCACAATTGATGAGGAATAATGGTTTGCATTGGTGACACCTGAACCAAGGAGTTGTAGTGTCAATTAAAGACTTAACAGACTTGAACTCAGGTTTTATTTCACTGGCAATGAGGAAAACTGAGTGATTGTCTGAAAAAAGTTTTAAACTGCAAGGCATTCAATACAGAAGATGTAACAAAAAAAAAGTTACCATTATGAGTGTGACCAGAATCAAAGGGGCCATCAATATCAGGTAGTCAGTTGTGTGTACTACCTACAAGGTGTACTGCAGAAATTCACCAAAGATCCTGAGACAGCACCTTCCAAACCTTCACCCACTTCCATCTAGAAGGACAAGGGCAGCAGTTCCTTGGGAACACCACCCTGACTTGGAAATATATGACCGTTCCTTCGCAGTCGTTGGGTCAAAATCCTGGAATTCCCTCCCTATCAGCATTGTGAGTCAACCCAAAGCAGGTGGACTGCAGCCTTTCAATAAGGCAGCTCACCCCCACCTTCTCAAGGGCAAATAGGGATGGGCTATGAATACTGGCCAGCCAGAGACACCCAAGTCCTACAAATGAATTTTTAAAAATCCAGCAGAGAATTCGGGAGAAACATCCTTACTCGGGGTGGTGAGAATTTCAAACTCACTACTAGGGAGTTACTTGAGATCATTTAATATATTTTTTGGGTAAGCTAAATAAATACATCAAGGAGAAGTAAAATCTCCACTGTTACAGTGCAGGAGGAGGGGTCCATACAGCTCATTGTATCTGTACTAGCTCTGATAACTGAGAATTCATCTATTGCCTTTTCCCCTGCCTTCTCTCCATAATCCTGCACATTCTTAATGGAATCAAATACTGCTGGAGAAACTCAGCAGGTCTGGCAGCATCTGTGGAGAGAGAATGCACAGTTAATGTTTCAAGTTCAATCCTCCTCTCCTCCAGAAGAAGTATACAGATGGAGAAGGGCAGATGGAGGATGGGGTGGGTGACAAGCACCAGTGTTGAACAGATGGGCTGCATAGCCTGTTTCTGTGCTGAAGGTTCCCTGTGAACAGTCTCCTTGCTATTCAGTCCCCAGAATGCACAGTGCACAGCTCCAATAACTGCACCACAATTACAGTCCGATCAAAGGATTGTTCAATTATCAAGACTCCGAGTTAACTCCTTCTCACAGCTCCGTAGGAAAAATCTACCTCTATCCACATCATTACACTAGTTGACGAGGTAATTATAAACACATGCAAACAAGCATACTGAGCACATATGGGCTCATAATATCGGTTAATGAAGGATCTCTGCTCTATTAGCAATAAGAATCTGCCTTAGATTTGTCTGCTTTATAAATAAGAATAATTAAGCTGTTCTATGTCTTAAACAGCGATGTGCCATAAAGACACTAAGCTGTTAAAGAATGAAGGAACAATTGAGAAACTCAAAGCAAAACAAGCCACCGATGAAGGAAGTATCAAGGCAAGAGTAAATATGTGCACAGCAGCGAGTATTCCTGAAGCAAATGCAGTAGACACAGCAAGATCCAAAAGCAATGGAATAAATGGTCAAGTGATGCGTTTCTGGTGGTGTTTGGATATAAGGTGACACAGGACACCTGGAAAACACCCTCCTCCCCTTTGATTATTGCAAAGGAATCATAAACTTCTTTTTACTGCTGACATTGGAAGGGAACAGTGCAATTTTTAACATTCCAGATGCCTCACATTCATCATCAGGTGATTCCGTGTCACAAAACATTACAGTCACAAATAATGCATCAAGTGTCCTGACTGAATGACATCCAAGTATGGGGCTGGTGTTGAAAACTCTCTGCCCCAGAGAGTTTCCATTCAGTGCTGTGGTGCCACAAGAAGCTGACAACCCGGAGCAGTAGATCAGAGCTGGTACACACTCCAGCAGAACGTAAATTGCTTTCTAATGAGATTTTGCATTGTGCACACACTTCATACCGCTGGCACTTTGTTTAGTAGCTGCGCTGGTGGAAAAGGGACATCCTGTACAATTACTTTGTACCAAGGTGACATGATAGCTCACAGCAATTCACAGTACAAACAAAATCACTGCGATTGGCGTCAGAAACAGGCATTGTATTATCTCCAGGGGCCCGAATTAAGATTCAACTCTGATTGTTAAATTTCTCCCAGTTTGTTTTCCCTGCTATTTTACACCTTTCAGTTATGTTTGTCTGATGTAATTGTCTTGGTAAACGGGTAAGCTTTCTTTTTTTTAACAGAAACACGCTCTGCACAGTCTGAATTTCCTCACCTTCTTGGCTCCCATTTGGGTTGTGAGGATTGAGGAATCACATTTACTGTGCTCGGTTAAGCTGCTGCTTTCTGGAGGCAGCAAAATCCCTCAGATAAACACCTCCACCTACCAGGAATTTAGAGGCCAATGGAGTGGTATCACAGGGGATTGATTGTGCATTCAATCACTGCCTGGTAAGTGTTGATCTTGGCTTGATGTCGCTGATGATCCAAGGTTCGAGTCTGAGTAAAAGGAAGGTGATACATGGAGAGAGCTAATTCTCATTGTTTGTGCTCTCAGTGGGGTGACCTTTTGACTAGAGGTCACCTCAGTAAACGGTCTGTCTGCTGGGCAGGAAGCCAGAGCACTGCTTGAATGCCTGCAGAAATACACATCAATATGAAGCGAAGAGCTTCACAAGAGGACAGACATGCAAAAAGATGCTCATTAAAAATGCAAAGGTGCCATGAACGGGACTCCAAACAATTCCAGTGTACAAGCTGACTCCATTTTCTCTTCGCTTGTGTACACACTGTCCTGCCACTCTATTCATTTCTGGTGTGTGGATGTTTAATCCAAGTAGACCTGCAAACTTCCACTGGGACATATGGCTCCCTCTCACCTCCATTCTACAGCAACCCCCACTCACCCTCCCCAGTCCAGCCACATTCACCTGGCCCTGCTCTATTGTCCTAAGTGGAGGTGTAAATTCCGTGGGAGGAAGGCAAAGCACTCCAGAACTAGGGGGGCATAGGTTTAGGGTGAGAGGGGAAAGAGACATAACGGGCAACTTTTTCACACAGAGGGGGGGTGGTGTGTGTATGGGACGAGCTGCCAGAGGAAGTGGTGGAGGCTGGTACAATTACAGCATTTAAAAGGCATCTGGATGGGTATATAAACAACCAACTGTCCCCACCAAAGTATTCGTACTGAATCATAGAGTCACAGAGAATGGAAACAGACCCTTTGGTCCAACCAGTCCTCGGGGTCAATTCCACCCTCGGGTGACCGTCCGTATAGAGTTTGCCCGTGTAGCCTTCCTCCAGGTTATAGAGTCATAGAGATGTACAGCATGGAAACAGACCCTTCGGTCCAACCTGTCCGTGCCAACCAGATATCCCAACCCAATCTACTCTCACGTGCCAGCACCCGGCCCATATCCCTCCAAACCCTTACTATTCATATACCCATCCAAATGCCTCTTAAATGTTGCAAATGTACCAGCCTCCACCACTTCCTCTGGCAGCTCATTCCATACCCGTACCACCCTTTGTGTGAAAAGGTTGCCCCTTACGTCTCTTTTATATCTTCCCCCTCTCACCCTAAACCTATGCCCTCTAGTTCGAAGGTGCTTTGGTTTCTTCCCACAGTCCAAAGATGTGCAGCTTAGAGTGGATTGGCCATGGGGAATTGTCCCTCGTGGCCAGAGACGTGCAGGCTATGGGGTCAAGGCATGGGAAATGTAGGGTTATGGGGATAGGGTAGAGGGGATGAGGCTGCGTCTGGTTGGGATTCTGTTCAGAAGGTCGGTGCAGACATGATGGGCTGAATGGCCTCTTTTCACATTGTAGGGATTCAATGATTGAGGTGTATAAGATTATCAAGGACATGGTGACCAAAAAGTCACTGCTCCCCTTAATTGAAAGTTCAAAATAACAAGGGGGCAACATTTTCAAGTGAAAAGCAGGAGGTTTTGAAGGGATTTGAAGTAAACAATTTTCACCCAGAAGGTGCTGGGGGTCTGGAATGCATTGCCTGAGAGGGTGTTTGAGAAAATAAATCTTACAACCTTTAAAAAAATACTTGGATTAGATTACTTACAGTGTGGAAACAGGCCCTTCGGCCCAACAAGTCCACACCGTCCCGCCGAAGCGCAACCCACCCTTCTCCTACATCTACCCCTTACCTAACACTATGGGCAATTTAGCATGGCCAAGTCACCTGACCTGCACATCTTTGGACTGTGGGAGGAAACCGGAGCACCCGGAGGAAACCCACGCAGACACGGGGAGAATGTGCAAACTCCACACAGTCAGTCGCCTGAGGCGGGAATTGAACCCGTGTCTCTGGTGCTGTGAGGCAGCAGGGCTAACCACTGTGCCACCGTGAGCACTTGAAGTGTCATAACATTCAAGGCTTTGAGCCAAGTGTGGGAAAGTGGGACTGGTGTAGGTAATGGTCTATTTTTCATGGTATAGACGTGGTAGGCCAAAAAGTCTCTTCTGCACTGTAAGCCTCTGTGAATCACAAATAGGTTGGAGGTGCTTTGTTTAGTTTCAGATTTCCAGCAGCGTTCCATATTGCATTAACTTTGAGAACATTCACCAAACCACCTTTCAATCCCCACCCCCTCTCCAATATCTTTACTGACCAATAAATAAAACGCATTTAAAAGAAAATGAAGAAGCAAAGAAGCTCCAGTTTTCTTCAGCACCCAGTGGATTTCTTTTCTCCTCGGCTGAAAAACTAATGCGATGCTCTGGAGATAAATGCTCAATCCCTGGAGAGTGGACAACTCTACCAACTAACAAAACAAATCTCCTCCCAGGAGAAGTTTATGATTAAAAGCAAAATACTGCAGACGCTGGAGATCTGAAACAAAATCCTTCAATCCTGTTCTGCAAAAAAGTCATACCACCGTTAAAACATTAACAAAAACAAAAATTGCTGGAGAAACTCAGCAGGTCTGGCAGCATCTGTGAAGAGAGAAAGTAGGGCTAATGTTGGACTCCTGTCAGGGAACATTGATTTTTGAGGGGAGGCAATGGCTTAATGGTATTATTGCTGGTCATTAATACAGAAACTTGGCTAATGTTCAAGGACCCTGGGGTCAAATCCCACCACAGCAGATGGGACAATTTGAATTCAGTAAAGAATCTGGAATTAAGGGTCTAATAATGACCACAAACTCATTGTCGACTGTTGAAAAAATCCATCTAATTCACTGATGCCCTTTAGAGAAGGAAAATGCCATCCTAACCTGGCCTGGCCTTACATGTGACTCCAGACCCACAGCAATGTGGTCGACTCTCAACTGCCCTCTGGGCAATTAGGGATGGGCAATAAATGCTGGACAAGCCACATTCCATGAGTGAATTAAAAAATGTTTTGGGTTCAGTGACACTTGAGAATTGGACATGTTTCTTCCTGAACGGATACAGCTGGACCTGTTGAGATTCTCCAGCGTTCTTGGATCTTCATGGGGTTTTAACGGAGTCCATTGAACTGCAGAGCAAGGTTGTAGGGGTTACACCAATCTTCCCCTTATGTTGCAAGAAGACAGAACAAAATATCACACCTCGAGTAGGGTCTTATCAAGCAACTTACAGAGAACTCATAGTGAGAAATGCGTTCAAAATCCAAAGGCAGTGCCACTCGTACTCGGATGTCGACCTTCCCCTGGCCTGACGTTGGGGAAATGGTAAAATGTTCAGAGTTGTTCCCCATGAGTTGGATGTCAAACATGCTATTGGGTGCCTGCAAAGGGAAAGGGAAGAGAAATGAAAATTATATATTTCTCTTCGAACAACTTGAAATTGCAGAAAGTTAGCATCGAGTCAGAGGGCGATACAGCACGGAAACAGACCCTTCGGTCCAACTCATCCATGCTGACCAGATATCCCAATCTGACATATAGTTCCATTTGCCAGCACTTGGCCCATATATCCCTTCAATCCCTTCCTATTCATATACCCATCCAGATATCTTTTAAATGTTGTAATTGTACCAACCTCCACCACGTCCTCATTCCATACATGCACCACCCTCTGTGTGAAAAAGTTACCTCTCCACCAATATAGGTGGGGTAGTGGACAATGCAGAGGATTATCTCAGAGTACAATGGGATCTTGAACAGATGGGCCAATGGACCGAGGAGTGGCAGACGCAGTTTTACTTAGATAAATGTGAGCTTTTGCATTTGCTAAGGCAAACCAGGGCAGGACTTACATAGTTAATGGCAGGACCTTGGGGAACGTTGCCGAACAAAGAGACCTTGGAATGCAGGTGCATTGTTCCATGAAAGTGGAGTTGTAGGTAGCTAGGATAGAGAAGAAGGCATTTGACACACATGCCTTCATTGGTCTATTAAATCTTCCCCCTTTCACCTTAAATCTATGCCCTCTAGTTTGAGACTCACCCACCCTGGGGAAAAAGAGCTTGTCTATTCACCTTATCCATGCCCCTCATAATTTTGTAAACCTCTATAAGGTCACCCCTCAGCCTCTGACGCTCCAGAGAAAACAGCCCCAGCCTGTTCAGCCTCTCCCTGTAGTTCAAACCCTCCAACCCTGGCAACATGCCTGTAAATCTTTTCTGAACCCTTTCAAGTTTAACAGCATCTTTCCGATAGGAAGGAGACCAGAAATGAATGCAGTATTCCAAACATGACCTCACTAATCTCCTGTACAGCTGCAACATGATCTCCCAACTCCTATACTCAATGAATTGACCAATGAAGGCATGTGTGTCAAATGCCTTCTTCTCTATCCTAGCTACCAACGACTCCACTTTCATGGAACGATGCACCTGCATTCCAAGGTCTCTTTGTTTGGCAACGTTCCCCAAGGTCCTGCCATTAACTATATAAGTCCTGCCCTGGTTTGCCTTAGCACAATGCAAAAGCTCACATTTATCTAAGTAAAACTGCGTCTGCCACTCCTCTGGCCATTGGCCCATCTGTTCAAGATCCCATTGTACTCTGAGATAATCCTCTGCATTGCCTATGACCCCACCTATATTGGTGTCATCTGTAAACTTACTAACCATCCTATATTCACACCTAAATCATTTACAGAAACAACAAAAAGCAGTGCTCTCAACATGGACTTAGCTTGAACACAAATCAAAAGTCTGTCTGACAGCCAGAGAGATGTGGTGGGGGTTGTGGGGGGAGGTGACAGAGGGGGAGTGAACCAAAATGATTTCAGAGATATGCAACATAGTGGCACAGTTTAACAGCATATAATCAGAATTCTTCAGAATCTAGTAAAAAAAAAGCCATCATGAAAAGGTGTACAATTTCATGCATGGAGTGCTGCTAATGGTGAAACACTCTGACGATGTTTGCAATGCAGTGACTGGGGCCTTTACCATGGGCAGCTCAGGCTATCAGAGACTAACTCCAGCATCAAGAGGAATTTCCACTTCATCAACAGCAGTGAGCAAGTGAGCTGGCTGTCAGGGTGGAAGCGGTAAATCACCGACACACACACACACACCCTCTGATACACAGACACACACACCCCTGATATACACAAACACACACTGCTACATACACATGTAACACCCTCTGATATATACACACACTCACAACCTCTCACACACACACACCCCATCTCTCTCTCTCTCACACACACACACACACCATCTCTCTCTCACACACACACACACACACACACACACACACACCCCATCTCTCTCCCTCTCACACACACACACACACACACACACACACACCATCTCTCTCTCTCTCACACACACACACACACACCATCTCTCTCACACACACACATACCAGCTCTCTCACACACACGCACACACACACACACACCATTTCTCTCTCTCACACACACCATCTCTCTCTCTCTCACACACCATCTCTCTCTCTCACACACACACACACACCATCTCTCACACACACCATCTCTCTCTCTCACACACACACACACACACACCATCTCTCCCTCACACACACACACACCATCTCTCACACACACCATCTCTCTCTCTCACACACACACACACCATCTCTCCCTCACACACACACACACACACACCATCTCTCTCTCACACATACCATCTCTCTCTCTCTCTCACACACACGCACACCATCTCTCACTCTCTCTCACACACACACACACCATCTCTCTCTCTCTCCTATCTCTCTCTCTCACACACACACCATCTCTCTCTCTATCTCTCTCTCTCAACACACACACACACAGCATCTCTCCCTCACACACACACACACACACACACACCATCTCTCTCTCCCACATACCATCTCTCTCTCTCTCACACACACACCATCTCTCTCACACACACACACACACCATCTCTCTCTCTCTCTCACACACACACACACACACCACTCTCTCTCTCTATCTCTCTCTCTCACACACACACCATCCCTCTCTCTATCTCTCTCTCTCTCACACACACACCCCATCTCTCTCTCTCTCACACACACACACCATCTCTCTCTCTCTCTCACACACACCATCTCTCTCTCACACACACACCATCTCTCTCTCTCACACACACACACACACACACCATCTCTCTCTCACACACACACACACACACACACCATCTCTCCCTCACACACCACACATCTCTCTCTCACACATACCATCTCTCTCTCTCTCACACACACACCATCTCTCTCACACACACGCACACCATCTCTCTCTCTCTCTCTCTCACACACACACCATCCTCTCTCTCTCTCACACACACACCATCTCTCCCTCACACACACACACACACACCATCTCTCTCTCACACATACCATCTCTCTCTCTCTCTCACACAACACACATCTCTCTCACCACACACCATCTCTCTCTCACTCTCTCACACACACCATCTCTCTCTCTCTATCCCTCTCTCTCTCTCACACACACACACACACACCATCTCTCTCTCACACACACACACAACTCTCCTCACCACACACACACACACACACACCATCTCTCACTCTCTCTATCTCTCCTCTCACACACACACCACTCTCTCTCACCACACACACACTCACCATCTCTCTCTCTCACACACACACACCATCTCTCTCTCACACACACACACACCATCTCTCTCTCTCTCTCACACAACACACCATCTCTCTCTCTCTCTCACACAACACACCATCTCTCTCCTCACACATACCATCTCTCTCTCTCACACACACACACACACACCATCTCTCCCTCTCTATCTCTCAATCTCTCTCACACACACACACGCACACCATCTCTCTCCACTCACACACACACCATCTCTCTCTCTCTCACACACACAACACCATCTCCTCTCACCACACACCACACCATCTCTCTCACACACACACACACACCCCATCTCTCTCTCACACACACACACACACACACACCATCTCTCTCTCTCTCTCTCACACACACACACACACACACCATCTCTCTCCTCACTATCACACACACACACACACACACCATCTCACTCTCTCTCTCTCTCACACACACACACCACCTCTACCTCTCACACACACACACCATCTCTCTCTCTCTCTCACGACCACCACCATCTCTCTCACTCTCACACACACACACCACTCTCTCTCTCACACACACACACACCATCTCTCTCTCTCTCACACACACACACCATCTCTCTCTCTCTCTCTCACACACACACACACACCTCTCTCTCTCTATCACAACACACACACACCACTCTCTCTCTCTCTCACACACACACCACACCATCTCTCTCTCTCTCTCTCTCACACACACACACACACCTCTCTCTCTCTATCACACACACACACACCATTCTCTCTCTCTATCACACACACACACACACCCCATCTCTCTCTCTCTATCACATACACACACACACCCCATCTCTCTCTCTCTCTCTCTCTCTCTCACACACACACACACACCATCTCTCTCTCCCACACACACACACACACACACCATCTCTCTCTCTCTCTCTCTCTCTCACACACACACACCATCTCTCTCTCTCTCTCACACACACACACACACACCACCCTCTCTCTCTCTCTCACACACACACACCATCTCTCTCTCTCTATCCACACACACACACACCATCTCTCTCTCTCTCTCTCACACACACACACCATCTCTCTCTCTCTATCACACACACACACACCATCTCTCTCTCTCTATCACACACACACACACCATCTCTCTCTCTCACACACACACACACACACCATCTCTCTCTCTCACACACACACACACACCATCTCTCTCTCTCACACACACACACCACACACACACCACACACCATCTCTCTCTCTCACACACACACACACCATCTCTCTCACAAACACCACACACACACAATCTCTCTCTCTCACACACACACACACCATCTCTCTCTCTCTCTCTCTCTCTCACACACACACACACACACACACCATCTCTCTCTCTCACACACACACACACACACCCATCTCTCCTCTCTACATACACACACACACCATCTCTCTCACACACACACACACACACACACACCATCTCTCTCTCACACACACACACACACCATCTCTCTCTCACACACACACACACACCATCTCTCTCTCACACACCACACACACACACACACACATCATCTCTCTCTCTCTCTCTCTCACACACACACACACACCACACACCATCTCTCTCTCTCACACACACACCACACACACACCATCTCTCTCTCCAACACACACACACACACACACACCATCTCTCTCTCTCTCACACACACACACACCATCTCTCTCTCTCACACCACACACACACCATCTCTCTCTCTCTCACACACACCACA
The DNA here is from genome assembly GCF_047496795.1 of Chiloscyllium punctatum. Classification (NCBI taxonomy): domain Eukaryota; kingdom Metazoa; phylum Chordata; class Chondrichthyes; order Orectolobiformes; family Hemiscylliidae; genus Chiloscyllium; species Chiloscyllium punctatum. The sequence continues at coordinate 104,534,178 of NC_092751.1, forward strand.
CACCATCTCTCTCTCACACACACACACACCATCACACTCTCTCTCTCTCTCACACACACACCACACAATCTCTCTCTCTCACACACACACACACCATCTCTCTCCCTCTCACCCACACACACACCCCCACACCCCCACACTCTCTCTCACACACACACCCACACACACACACACCAACTCTCTCACTCTCACACACACCACACCACCATCTCTCCCTCTCCTCTCACACACACACACACCATCTCTCTCTCTCACACACACACACACACCATCTCTCTCTCTCTCTCTCTCACACACACACCATCTCTCTCTCACACAACCATCTCTCTCTCTCTCTCTCACACACACACCACACCATCCTCTCTCTCTCACCACACACACACACCTCAACTCACACACCACACCAACCTCACTCACACACACACCCACACCATCTCTCTCTCTCACACACACACACCACACCACTCTCTCTCTCACACACCACCCACACACACACTCACACACACACACCATCCACACACACACACACCCCCATCACTCACACACACACACACCCACCCTCTCACACACCCACCCACCACACTCACACACACCACACACACACACACCAACACACTCCCACTCTCACACACACCACCCATCTCTCTCTCCACACACACACACCCATCTCTCACTCACACACACAACACACCACTCTCACTCTCTCTCACACACACACCCATCTCTCACACACACACACCCACACCATCTCTCTCTCTCACACACACACACACCCACAACACACATCTCTCTCACACACACACACACACACCATCTCTCTCTCTCTCACACACACACACACCATCTCTCTCTCTCTCACACACACACACACACCATCTCTCTCTCTCACACACACACACACACCATCTCTCTCTCTCACACACACACACCATCTCTCTCTCACACACACACACACACACACACACCATCTCTCTCTCTCACAACACACACACACACACCATCTCTCTCTCTCACACACACACACACACCATCTCTCTCTCTCTCACACACACACACACACCATCTCTCTCTCTCACACACACACACACACACCATCTCCTCTCTCTATCCCTCTTTCTCTCACACACACACGCCATCTCTCTCTCAAACACACACACACACACACACCATCTCTCTCTCTCACACACACACACACACACACACCATCTCTCTCTCTCACACACACACACACCCCATCTCTCTCTCTCACACACACACACCCCCATCTCTCTCTCTCACACACACACACACCCCATCTCTCTCTCTCACACACACACACCCATCTCTCTCTCACACACACACACACCATCTCTCTCTCTCACACACACACACACACACACAACCATCTCTCTCTCTCACACACACACACACACACAACACACCATCTCTCTCT